>NC_142011.1:1111860-1354360 GCF_049901735.1 Notechis scutatus | reverse complement strand
TTCTTTCCTCTTTTTCTTTCTTTCCTGCCTATTTCCCTCCCCTTTCCCCTTTCCTTCCTTCCTTCTTCCTCCTTTCCTTTCTCTTCTCTTTTTTTCCCTATTTGCTACACTTCCTTTCCTCTTCTTTTTTTCCCTTCTTTTACTTTCTTTCCCTTCCTTTCTTCCTTTGTCAGGGGCAGCAGCTTGTCCTCCAAGGCCGAAAAGACCTCCCTGACCCCCACCCTGCAAGAAAAGCTCCACCAACTAATCTGCAATGCCGGGAAAGTTCAAGCACATTGGCACCCTAGAAAAACCAGCCCTTCCTTCCATCCATCCATCCATCCTTCCTTCCTTCCTTCCTTCCATCCATCCATTCCTTCCTTCCTTCCTTCCTTCCATCCATCCATCCATCCATCCATCCTTCCTTCCTTCCATCCATCCATCCATCCATCCATCCATCCATCCATCCATCCATCCATCCTTCCTTCCATCCATCCATCCATCCATCCATCCATCCATCCATCCATCCATCCATCCATCCATTCCCTTCCTGCCTGCCTGCCTGGTTGGGTTCCTTCTGTTCATCTCTCCCCTCCCTCCCTTCTATCTGTTCTATTCCTTCCTTCCTTCCTTACCTTCTTCTGTTCCTTTCCTCCCTCCCTCCCTCCCTCCTTCCATCTGTTCTATATCTTCCTTCCCTTTTTCCCTTCCTTCCTTCCTGTTTCAATTTCCTTCCTTCTGTCCATCTGTTCTACTCTTTCCTTTATCTCTTGTATTCCTTCCTTCCTCCCTTCCCTTCCCTCCACCCTCTTCTCCTTGCAAGTATCAAAAATAAACACCATAACAGAAAACAAAAAATGCCAGAAAACTGCCTTTCACACTGTACAGCCCAGGGACCCACATTCATGTCATAGAAAAGCAGATAGACTACAACTGTATTTGGCCTCTCTCTCTCTCTCTCTCTTTTCTTTTTTGGTTGGTTTTTGAAAAGGGGGTTCAAAAAAAGAACCCAGGGAACATTTTGTTCATGCCACCTCCCCCCGGGGGCTGCTTACCTCGACTCTCGGGGACCCAATGAGCCCCTCCCCCCACCCGCCCAGTGGGGAAACCAGGCTCCCGAACTGCTCCATCATCTCTCTCTGCCCCCACCCCCCACCCCGACCTGCAGGCAGGCTCTGCATGTCCTCCCATCGCCTTCAATCCTCCCATTGAGGGCAATGAGCCTTCTCCCACTGAGCTGAGCATCCAAGCCCCTCACGCAGCAGCGTTGGGCCAGAGGAGGAGGGGAAGGGGACGCATGGCCGAGCCTGACAGAGCCATGCAGCCCCCAAAGACGCTCCAGACAACCATTTCCCCCTATGTCCAAGGAACCCCTTTCGTGCCTGGGATAGGAGGGTCCTTTGGTGTCCTTATGTGTCCTGACATGCCCTTAGGTGTCCCTATATGTCCTTATATATCTTAGATGTCTTTATCTGGAGACTAAAACTTATGATGAATGGTTGCAGGACCTGGGCCTGGCTAGTCTAAGGAAGAGAAGGACCAGGGGAGACAGGAGAGCAGCCTTCCAGTATTTGAGGGGCTGCCCCAGAGAGGAGGAAGAAGGGGGTCAAGCTATTTTCTAAAACATCCAGGGGCTGGACAAAGAACAAGGGAGGGAAACTGACCCAAGGAGAGATTCAACCTGGAAATAAGGAGAAACTTTCTGACAGTGAGAACAATCCACCCATGGAACAGAAGTTGCCCTCAGAAGTTGTGGGAGCTTCAACGCTGGAGGCTTTCAAGAAGAGACTGGACTGCCATCGGTCAGAAATGGTGTAGGGTCTCCTGCTTGGGCGGAGGGTTGGACTAGATGACCTACGAGGTCCCTCCCAATTCTGTTTATCTGTTATAGAATAGAATAACAGAGTTGGAAGGGACCTTGGAGGTCTTCTAGTCCAACCCCCTGCCTAGGCAGGAAACTCTACACCACTTCAGACCAAGGGTTATCCAACCTCTTTGGATGTTATGTCCCTACACGTCCTTATGTGTCCCTAGAAGTCCTTGTGTGTCTTAAATGTGTCCTTGAAAAGACAAGGGCACCTGTTGGAACTTCACCAGGGGGCTACTAAGCCATTGGCCATACATCGAGGACAGCCTAAGTTCAATGACCTCACCGGCAGTCTTTGACTTATGACCACGTTTGACCCCAACATTTCCACGGCTAAGCCGAGCGCGAATGAAATTTCATTTTAATGGACGCCGGTTAGCGTCCATTCGAAGTGACCCTAAAGTTATTCTACTCTACCGCTCTACAATCTGCCCCCTCCCTGCTGGACCCCCCTCCCATGTGGACCGCGGCGAAGCTGGCTTTTGACGGCTCTCCCAATGGAACCTCTTGCATCCTGCATATTTTAAAAACGGCTTGCTCCGTTCGCGATTTGCATATCTGCAACACAGTGTGTGTGTGTGTGTGTGTGTGTTTTATATATATATATATTCCCCCTCCCTTTGGAGGTGTGGAGGGGTGATTTACAAACCGTGCCATAAATAGATAAGTGCTCGGTGGGCATCCTTTGCCGGATTTCCCCCATGGTGCACGCCTCACCAACCGCCCTGCCTCCAAAAGGGTCCTTTGAAGAGGCTCCTTCCAGCAAAATAAAAAAAATTTAAAATCCGAGTTGCAAAGCTCGGGTAAACTCCAGCCTCATCAGCCCAACGCAGCAGGGCTGAATCTGGGAGGAGGGCGGCGCAAGGAACTTGGGCAGGAATTAACGCACTTGCCTTAATCTTGTTTAAGAAGATGCCGGCTGCAAAAGCAAATAAACCCGGTTCACTATGGTGCCGGGAAGCCGTGCGTTGCAGGAGGATGAAAGGCGGGGGGGGGCCTTTCTGGATGCCAGCAGGCAAAATCTTGAGCCGTCCAAGGAGAAGAGCCCCTGATTAGGTGTCCCGGTTTGGAAGTCCCTAGCAGGGCCTGGTCTACTCCGAGGCAGGCTTTTAATCCTTGGGGGACCCCCCTGGGTAGAAGGAGGCCCCCTCCCCTCCCAGCCCCAGATTGGCCAGCCCCCCTGCCCCCAGGAGGAAGCCGCCTGGGCTCCTGCAATTTCGGAAATGGGAAAGTTAAGGCGAAGGAGTTTCATCCCTGGAGGCTTTCAAGAAGAGGCTGGACAGCCATCGGTCAGAAAGGGGGCAGGGCAGGGATGGCGAACCTTTCCGGCAATGAGTGCCCAAAGCAGAACACCTGTGTGTGTGTGCGTGTGTGCGTGTGCGTGCGTGCGCGCATATGAGCATGCCGGAGCGCCAGAAAACCAAAGACCAACTGGCCGGGGCATGCACACCTGTTTTTTGGGGTCACTTTTGGCCATTTTCAGCCCATTTTTCGAGCCGTTTTTGGCCTGAAAACAGCCCCCAAAACATGGCCTGTATTTTGGCCACTCTGGGTATGTTTTCAGGCCGTTTTTTCAAGCCAAAAAGTGCCCCCCAAAGACTCGGAAAACAGCCTGGAAAATGTGCCACCACGGGTGTAGGATCTCCTGCTTGGGTGGGTGGGTGGGGTGGGGGAGGGTTCGACTAGATGACCTGCAAGGTCCCTTCCGGCTCTTGTTAATCTGTTATAAGATGCTGGCCTGCTGGGAGGGAGATTCATCGGCCCCTGGCCAGGGAAGGCATTTTTGCAGGCATGGGGAGCGCAGGAGGGGGAGCCCTTGGCGGGAGGCACAGGAAGGAGGGGGGCCCTTCGTTTCCAGCACTCCCAAAAAACAGAGGGGAAGGTGAGGGGGCTCCCTGGTGCTCTGGGAAGCTGATTCTTTTCTTGCAGACGTTTCCGTTGCCCACCTTAGGTGGGTGCCCTGATGACGTGACCTAGTTTGGGTACGTCTGCAAGAAAACGCCTACGCTCAGAGACCACCACAGTCTCCCTCCTCTCCACAAATCCCCCCATTCCTTCCTAGCGCTGATGATGTTCCCTAGTCGCCTCGTGAAACGTCTGCCAGAAAACCCCAGATTCTCTTTCTCTCTGAGGAAGTTGAGGGGCTAAAAAAAAGGCAAAACATAAATAAATCAACCAACAAGCTCAGGGAGCACCGAGGACCCCACAGTCCTCCTCCTCCTCCCCACCATCCCCACTCCCCTTCCAGCACTGAGGGTGTTCCCTACTTGGGCAATGAAACGCCTGCAAGAGAACAAGCAAGAGAGCCCCAAGGACCCCGCAGTCCTCCTACTACTACTACTACTACTGCTTCCTCCTCCTCTCCACAAGCCCTACTCTAAGCACTGAGGGTGTTCCCTACTTGGACAATGAAACGTCTGTGTTAGGAATATAAGTCAGCTAACAGGTATTTGGGTTAGAAATACATAAACCAGGATAAACATTTTGAAACTGTAACTTTAAGAAAATGCAAAACTGTAATTGGGTGTGGTTTCTCAAACGGCCATAAGATGGAGCCAGAAACCTGGTTTGTCTTAGTCTGAGTCTCAGAAGAGAGTGTGAGTGTATCTCTGTTTCCTTCTGTTGGAAAGTATTGCCGTTGCTCCATTTCTTCTAATTGACTGATATTACTGGATTTTATGTAAGTCTGATACTGAACTGTTTTTGACAGTGGAATTTGACATTTGGATTATCCCTGGATTGAAAAACTGACTGATTTTACCTGTGAATGACTTTTGGATTGCTTATTTTGGACTTTGCTTAAACCTTTATTGAAAGTAAAAAACCTACATTTACTGTACAGTGTATCTGTGTGCTGTGTGTGTGTTATTCAAAGACTTCTCTCAAATACGTCTCCCTGTATGCGCTCATTCTCCTAACGGGGAATTACCTCAACAGTCTGCAAGAGAACAAGCAAGAGAGCACCAAGGACCCCACAGTCCTCCTCCTCCTCCTCCTCTCCACAAGCCCTACTCTAAGCACTGATGATGTTCCCTACTTGGGTCATGAAATAGCTGCAATAAAGCTCAGAGAGCCCCAAGGACCCCATCATTCCACTCCGAAGCACAAATACCCTCTTTTATTGGAGCAGCAAATGTTTTTCCCTCTTCAGAAAACTTGGCTTGGGAGAGGGGAGTTAAGGGGGGAGGAGGCTCCACCCAGCAAAAGACTGGATTTACAGGAGGCAGAGCTGGCTTTACAAAACAGATGAGGTCTACTAGCTCAAGTGCCAGCGGACGAGAAGGGCATGAAATGCTGATGTTTTGGGCCGCCCAGCCCCAAGGGGAGGAGAGATGAGAGGAATGGAGGCGAAAACATATCAAGAATGGTTGCAGGGATTGAAAAGAAGAAGTAGGGGTGGACATGAGAGCAGTCTACCAATATCTCAGGGGCTGCCACAAAGGAGTGGGGGTCAGGCTAAGACTGGGTAGCCACCTGTCTGAAATGGTACAGGGTCTCTAGCGGTGGGTTAGACTAGAGGACCTCCAAGGTCCCTTCCAGCTGCATACTGAATGATTGACGGAATAAAAATGGTGATACCAAACTACAACAGAGGGATAGAATCAAGATCATGAGAAGTATTAGTTCCACTCTGTAAAGCCTTAGTAAGGCCACCCCTAGAGTCCTGCATCCAGTTTTGGTCACCACACTATAAAAAAGAGGTTGAGACTCTAGAAAAAGTGCAGAGAAGAGCAACCAGGATGATGAGGGGACTGGAGGCTAAAACACACGAAGAACGGTTACAGAAACTGGGCCTGGCTGGTCTAGGGAAGAGAAGGACCAGGGGGGACAGGATAGCAGCCTTCGGATATTTGAGGGGCTGCCACAGGGAGGAGGAAGGGGTCAAGTTATTCTCCAAAGCACCTGAAGGCCAGACGAGGAATAATGGACAGAAACTGATCCAAGCAGAGATTCAACCTGGAAATAAGGAGAAACTTCTTAACAGTGAGACCAATTAACCAGTGCCACTGCTTGCCACCAGAAGTTGTGGCTGCTCCCTCCCTGGAGGCTTTTAAGAAGCAACTGGACAGCCATTTGTCTGGAATTGTATACTGTCTGCTGCTTGAGCAGCGGGCTGGACTAGAGGACCTCAAAGGTCCCTTCCAGCTCTATCCTGATTTGACCTCTGGTCCTGGTGACCGACTCCAGATTGGATCCTGGAAGAGAACCCCCTGAACTAGCTAGGTTGGCTATGACCCCGGAGGCCCTGGATATCACCAGAAAGCCAACTTTCCGGGCAAGGTAGCTACAATCTTTAACCATCGGCTCAGGGCTCTCTCTGGAACTGCCAAGGTGATGGATTTTTGGCCCCTCAGGACAGCACCAGGTGTGGCAGGCAGGATCATTGTGTTTTCTGCTGCTTCTCCCCGCCCCCTTACCTCCTCCGATCAATACTCAGGGCTGAATTCAGAGGCAGGTTGCCCAGGCCGGGCGGAGCCAAGGCTGGCACTGAGGCTGTTTGATTAAGCAGAGCCCAGATTAAATGTTTGGAGAAGAGAGATTGGAAAGAAAAAAGCAATTACGGAGAGAAGAGAGGAGTGGTAGCTCAGAGGTTGAACTGTGGGGCGTCTCTGGGGCTGAGCTTGGCCGTTTTCATGGAAAAGGTCGATTTCCCCCAACCACCGTAAGTAACATCGTCAGTGCTAGGAGGGAGGGGGGCAGTGGAGGAGGAAGGAGGAGGAGGAGGAGGACTGTGGGGTCCTTGGTGTTCTCCAAGGATGGTAGATTACATCGTCAGTGCTAGAAGGGAGTGAGGTTTGTGGGGGAGGGGGGAGGAGAAAGAGGAAGAGGGAGGAAGAAAAAGATGAAGAGGAAGAGGAGGAAGAGGAGGAAGAGCAGAAGAGGAGGAGGAGGAAGAAAAAGATGAAGAGGAAAAGGAGGAGGAGGAGGAAGAGGAGCAGGAAGAGGAGCAGGAGGGAGGAGGAGGAGGAGGAAGAAGAAAAAGAGGAGGAAAAGGAGAAAGAGGAGGAGAAAGAGTAAAAGAGGAAGAGGAGGAAGAAAAAGATGAAAAGGAGGAAGAGGAGGAAGAGCAGAAAAGGAGGAGGAGGAGGAGGAGGAAGGAGGAAGAAAAAGATGAAGAGGAAAAGGAGGAGGAGGAAGAGGAGCAGGAAGAGGAGCAGGAGGGAGGAGGAGGAGGAAGAAGAAAAAGAGGAGGAAAAGGAGAAACAGGAGGAGAAAGAGGAAAGAGGAAGAGGAGGAAGAAAAGAT
Organism: Notechis scutatus; assembly: GCF_049901735.1. Lineage (NCBI taxonomy): Eukaryota > Metazoa > Chordata > Lepidosauria > Squamata > Elapidae > Notechis > Notechis scutatus. The sequence goes on along the minus strand of NC_142011.1, from coordinate 1,347,267 downwards.
GAAAAGGTGGAAGAGGAGGAGGAGCAGAAAAGGAGGAGGAGGAAGGAGGAGGAAGAAAAAGATGAAGAGGAAAAGGAGGAGGAGGAGGAAAAGGAGCAGGAAGAGGAGCAGGAGGGAGGAGGAGGAGGAGGAGGAGGAGGAGGAGGAGGAGGAGAAAAGAGGAGGAAAAGGAAAAGAGGAGGAGAAGAGGAAGAGGAGGAGGAAGATGAGGAAGATGATGACTGTGGGGTCCTTGGTGCTCTCCGAGCTTGGCTGTTTTCTTGCAGACATTTCATGACCCAACTAAGTAACGTCATCAGTGCTAGAAGGGATTGGAAATCCACCAGGAATCCTCCCTCCAGCCAGGTCCCTCCTCTGACCAGCCCTGCCCTGCAGAGACAGCAAATCCCAGCCAGCAGCCAGAGGGTCGGGTGCAGTGCAGTAAATCCATTTCCAACCCAGAAGCTCTTGTGAAAGGAAGGTCTCCCCCCACCCCCACCCCCACAATTCTACGCTAGGACCAACAGGACGGCCAGAGAGACTGGAAAGAGGCCTGAATAAAGGCCATCTTCCCCCCATCCACCCCCCCATACAAATCCCTCGCTGCAGGAGCCTTTCATTTCCAAAGCGGGTAGAAAAAATTATGAGGAAAATCAATTTTCCTTTTCCGTACAAACGGCGGGGGGGGGGGAAATGAGGGCGATGAAATACGGCGCAGTATTACATTTTATAATGTCTTCCCTGCCATATGCAAATTATATCAGAAGTACTTAGAATTAAATGAGAGGGCAATCCATAATGGCAAAAGCACCTTGTCCAAAACGGGGGGGAAAAATCCTAAAGAAACAATGAAAGGTGAAAAATGAATGTTTTCCCTCGAAATTAGAAGTGGGGGGAAAGACATCAATAGAAGAAAATATTCATAGCTCGGGATTGAACTGCACTCCCTGAGTTGAGTCGTTTCCTTCTAGGCGTTTCATGACCCAGCTAAGTAACATCATCAATGCTAGAAGGGAGGAGGAGGAGGAGGAGGAGGAGGAGGAGGAGGAGGACTGAGGTCCTTGGTGCTCTCTGAGCTTGATAGTTTTCTTGCAGACATTTCATGACCCAACTAAGTAACATCATCAGTGCTAGAAGGGAGGTGCATTGGTCTTGTTTGTTTTCCTTCTAGGATTGATGATGTTACCTAGTGGGGTCATGAAAGGTTTTGCAAGAAAACAAGCAAGGACCCCTCACTTCAACCCTGAAGCACAAACATTTTTTTTTCTGGTTAAGGTGGAATATGAACTCGCCGTCTCCCAATTTCTAGCCTGGTACCTTAACTCCTTGACCGGAAGTCTCCAATCTTCACCTTGTCCAACCGTGGCTACTTTTAAGACTTGGGGGCTTCGATTCCCAGACTGCCTCAGCCAGCACTTGCTACCTCGGGATTTCTGGGACTTGGAAGTCCTTAGGTTGCAAACTTACCCATTTGGGAAACCATGGTTTAAAGGTGGCTCTGTGTGCAACCCCAGCTGGCTTCGCTTTTGCTAACAAACAGACCCGTCCCAGGTGCTCCTAGCCAGGCCCAGGTTCCCGGGATAATGGAAGGATTGGTTGGAAATCATGGCAGCCCCACATGTCTTTTAAGGGACAATTCCCCCTCCCCCAACAATGCTGGCTAAGGCTTTAACCAGCTTGGGGTTGTTGTTGTTTTTTGGCCTCCCCTCCTGAAATGCAGGTGACAAATAGGCATTTGCAAGCATTTGACTCCCGGCTGTGGGCGAAGAAATGGATCAGAACGCTGTTATAAAAACATTCGTTAGATTTAGGACGCCTGCCTTTGGCGGCAAAGAGGGGACCGAAGGGAACGAGGACTTCCTGGCAGATCGGCAGAAAAGGCTGCCCAGGTGGGGTAGCCTGAAGACCCCATGGGCTGTGCACGCGTGTGTGTGTGTGCCACAAACACTGCAGTCTCACAAAAGCCTTCCGCGCCGGCACCGCAAACCCTGTGTGTGAGAGAGGGGGTTATTTCATGCAGAGGACTAACCTGCTAAGTAAACTGGAACAGCCCGGAGTTGCTTAACACGCGGAAGCCGTAAAACGTGATTTGTGGACCACAACGGCCTCCTTCACACCACAGGCTAAGCCAAGGCCAAGATACACGGAAGTGGAATCCTGGGGGCTCTGTGAGTTGGGTTGTTTCCCTTGCAGACTTGCAGATGTTTCATGACCCAGCTAGGAAGCGTCATCATCATGTCGATGATGCTGGTTTGCAAAAAAACCCCCTTCTAACACTGATGATGTTCCCTAGTGAGGTCATGAAACGTCTCCAAGAAAATCACCCAGCTCAGAGAGCACCAAGGACCTCCCAGTCCTCCTCCTCCTCTTCTTCCTCCTCCTCCTCCTCCCCCCTCCAAATCTCCTTCCTTCTAACACTGATGATGTTCCGTAATTGGGTCATGAAACATCTGCATGAAAACAGCCAAGCTCAGAGAGCATCCAGGATTTCACAGTCCTTTTCCTCCTCCTCTTCTCTCCAAACCCCCTTCCTCTTAGCACTGATGTTGTTCCCTAGTTGGGTAATTAAACACCTAAAAGAAAACCACCCGGTTCAGAGAGCACCATGGACCCCACAGTCCTCTTCCTCACCCTCCTCTCTCCAAACTCCTTCCCTTCAAGCACTGATGATGTTGCCTAGTTGGGTCATGAAGCATCTAAAAGAAAATCCCAAACTCAGAGAGTACCAAAGGCCTCAGCCCAGAGAACACCAAGAACCCCAGAATTCAATCCTGAGCTACAAATATTCTGCTCCACTTCCATTAGATACAGCAGATTCTTTTGAAACTCTTAAAAACACCAATCCTGGAGGATGCTTCAGATTCTGAAACGGACGGATTTTGTGGCACAGATTTTTTCCCCCCCTCTTTAATTCCTCTTGGCAAATTGCGAAAAAGCCATTCTAAAAATTATCTCCTCTTCCCTGCTGCATTATGTAATAAAATTGCAACTTTTCCAAATTCTGCTGCTGAAGAACCTCTACCCATGGGTTGGGGGAGTGCTTTGCCCCCTTAATCAAGGCTTCTGGTCCAATAATGGCAGCCAGTTTGGATGATCTGAAAAGGAGACCGGTCAGTTTCACGAAGAATCGGGCTGGCAAAGAAACCGGGGAAAGGACGGAACCATTTTTCACCATTGCATCCCCTGTCTATATTCTCCTCAGGCATATAAATTGTTGCAATAAAATCAATTCGATTCTCATTTGTTTTCAGAAAATACCAGGAGGCTCAAGTGGAGCTTCCATTAGAGCCGGGCTGGCATTTCGAATGCGAAAAATTGGCCAAATAAAGACAAAAGGCTTTGCGGGGGGAAGAAAAAAAAAACTCTACAAAACGGACAAATCGCTCATCATAAATTACTTATATTCATACTGGACGTGTCTTCTCCAACAGATTAACCCTTCTCTGCGCAAATATCACACTGGACGGAAATACAGAATGTGCAATTTAGGATGCCGGCGTTTCGAGAAGTGATTCCAGAGATATTCCCACGTAATTAGCATCACAGATACTTCTAGATGCTCTCTTTTATCTTGGCGGGAATCCAGCCGCGATGCTCGAAGGAGGGCAAGAAGCAATCGCGTGCAAGAAAAGGACAAGGGACGCCGCAAAGACCCGTGTTCCAAATTAGCAATTGATTTTTATCTGTCAAGCGGGGGGAAATGACACGCCGCTATATTTTAGCTGAACTTGCTTTCCCTTCATAAGAGGAATGTAATTATTATAATTAGAACAAGCGGAACACGAGAGAAAGACATTTGCTCAGCCGTTCCAAGTTATTGCCGGGATTAAACGAGGGAGACCTTTGGCTCCACCGAAAAGAAAAGGACTGAGAGCAAACAGAGAGTCATTTCGAACAAGAGAGGCGGGGAAGCCGAACAAGATCAAATATGTCCATAATTCAAATATGTACACAGTCATCAAATACACACCCCTTGCCTCCTAGCGCTCCCATTTTCAAGGCCTTAGAACACAGGCGGTCCTCGGCTTACAGCCGCAATTGAGCTCAACTGTTGTTAAAGTGAGACAGTTGTTAAAGTGAGTTTTGCCCCCCCCCCCACCCCGTTTCACGACTTTTCTTGCCACGGCTGCTAAGTGAATCACTGAAGCTAGTCACACAGTTGTGAAGTGGATCTGGGTTCCCCACTGACGTTGCTGGTCGCAGAAGGGGATGACGTGACCCTGGGACACTGCAACCGTCGTAACTATGAGTCAGTTGCCGAGAACCTGGATTCTGATCCCGTGACCACGGGGAGGCGGCAATCATTGCGAGCATCTAGGAAGATTCTCAGTCCTCCAAGTGCTTTTTTTTTTTTTTTTTTTCAGGAGGCAACGGAACTTTCTGGTTTTTCTTTGAAGACGTTTCACTTCCCATCCAAGAAGCCTCTTCAACTCTGACAGGATAGTGGGGAAAGGAAGGATTTATGCTCCTTGCAGACAGTTGGTCCCTTGCATCCTTTTAGAGCAAGGGTGTCCAACCTTGGTAACGTTAAGCCTGGAGGACTTCAACTCCCAGAATCCCCCAGCCAGCAAAGCTGGCTGGGGGATTCTGGGAGTTGAAGTCCTCCAGGCTTAACGTTACCAAGGTTGGACACCCCTGTTTTAGAGGGTCGCTGAGGCCACCTGGAGCTTTCTCTGGGTCCTCGGGGTCACCTGAGGGGTGCAAATAGGTATGGAGCCTTCTCCACACCCATATATGCATGAAAACATCTGCAGAAAACCTCCTGGAGCCAAGAAAGTCCCACACCCATTTGCACCATTCAGGACACAGAAAAACCTCCAAGTGGCCTCAAGGACCCTCTCAAAGGGTGCAAATGACCGGCTGTCAGCAAGGAGCATCAAACCTTCCCTTCCCCACCATCCAGTCAGAGCTGAAGAAGCTTCTGGGATGAGGAGCGAAACCTCTTCAAAAGAAAAGAAAAAAACAGAAAGTCCAGTTGCTTCCTGAGAAAGCTCCTTTGGGACAAGTGTTGTTAAGTGTGAAAAAGAGTCAACAATTACTTTTTTCAGTGCCACTGCAGGTTCAAATGGTCACTAAATGAACTAAATCAAGAACTACCCCATATCTCCTCCCGCTTCCATTTTCAAGGCCTGGAAAGATTAAGTGATTAAATCTCTCTCTCTCTGTACAGGAAGTCCTCAATTTACAACAGTTCATTTAGTAACGCTTGAAAGGTACAACGGCACTCAAAATAATGACTTATGGCCATTTTTCACACTTACCACCACCGCAGCATCTCCCTGGTCATGTGATTTACATTCAGATGCTTGACAAATGACTCACATTTATGACGGTTGCAAGTGTCCCGGGGGGCGGGGGGTGGGATCCCCTTTTGCAACCACCTGACAAGCAGAATCAAGGGGAGAGCCAGATTCACTTAACAACCGTGGGACTCACTTAACAGCAGTGATTCTCTTAACAAGTTTGGCGAGAAAAACCGTAAAATGGGGCAACACTCACTTAACAAATTTCCCACTTAACACGATAAAGGAATGAATGAATTCTTTTTGTTGGCCAAGTGTGGTTGGACACACAAGGAATTTGTCTTGGTGCAAATGCTCTCAGTGCACATAAAAGAAAAGAGACATTCGTCAAGAGTCGAGAATCATCAGGTCCAACACTTAATAATAGTCATAGGATATGACCCAACTAGAGAACATCATCAGTTGTAGAAGGGAGTGGGGTTTGTGGGGAGGAGGAGGAGGAGGAGGAGGATGAAGACTGTGGTGCTGTCTTTAGTGATCTTTGAACTTGATTGTTTTCTTGCAGACATTTTATTACCCAACTAGGGAACATCATCAAGGCTGGAAGGTTAAGGAGGAGGAGAATTGAGGGGTCCTTGAAGCTCAATTTGGTTGTTTTCTTGCAGTCATTTAGATAGATAGATAGATAGATAGATAGATAGATAGATAGATAGATAGATAGATAGATAGATAGACAGACAGACAGACAGACAGACAGACAGACAGACATAGATAGATAGATTAGAGATAGATAGATAGATAGATAGATAGATAGATAGATAGATAGATAGATAGATAGATAGATAGATAGATAGATAGATAGACAGACAGACAGACACGGATAGATAGATAGATAGATAGATAGATAGATAGATAGATAGATAGATAGATAGATAGATAGATAGATAGATAGATAGATAGATAGATGAAGACAGACAGACATAGCAGAGATTAGAGATAGATAGATAGATAGATAGATAGATAGACAGATAGATAGAGATAGATAGATAGATAGATAGATAGATAGATAGATAGATAGATAGATAGATAGATAGATAGACATAGCTAGAGAGATTAGAGATAGATAGATAGATAGATAGATAGATAGATAGATAGATAGATAGATAGAGAGATAGATAGATAGATAGATAGATAGATAGATAGATAGAGATTAGAGATAGATAGATAGATAGATAGATAGATAGATAGATAGATAGATAGATAGATAGATTAGAGACATAGAGAGATTAGAGATAGATAGATAGATAGATAGATAGATAGATAGATAGATAGATAGATAGATAGATGATAGATAGATAGATAGATAGATAGACAGCTAGATTAGAGATAGAGATAGATATAGATAGATTAGATAGATAGATAGATAGATAGATAGATAGATAGATAGATAGATAGATAGACATAGCTAGAGAGATTAGATTAGATTAGATAGATAGATAGATAGATAGATAGATAGATAGATAGATAGATACTTAGATAGATAAATAGATAGACATAGCTAGAGAGATTAGATAGATAGATAGATAGATAGAGATAGATAGATAGATAGATAGATAGATAGATAGATATAATAGATAGATGGATTGGATGGATTGATGATAGCCTTAGATAGATCTTAGATAGATAAATAGATAGACATAGTAGAGAGATTAGATAGCAGATTGGATACTAGATAGCTAGAAGATGATAGATAGATAGATAGATAGATAGATAGGAATTAGATAGTCTTTATTGGCCAGGTGTGATTGGACACTCAAAATTTGCTGGGTGCAAATGCTCTCAGTGTCCATAAAAGAAAAGAGACATTTGTCAAGAGTCAAGAATCATCAGATCCAACACTTAATGATAGTCATAGGGTACAATAGAATAGAAGGATATAGGAATAGAATTTAAATAGAATGGGATGGGATGGAAGGAACGGGATAGAGAATAGAATAGAATAGAATAGAATAGAATAGAATAGAATAGAATAGAATAGAATAGAATAGAATAGAATAGAATAGAATATTCTTTATTGGCCAAGTGTGACTGGACCCACAAGGAATTTGTCTTGGTGCAAATGCTCTCAGTGCTCATAAAAGCAAAAATACATTTGTCAAGAGTCGAGAATCATTAGGTACAACTTTTAGTAATAGTCATAGGGCACAATAAGCAATCAAATCATACTAGGAAATAATATAAATCGTAAGGATACAAGCGACAAAGTTACAGTCATAGAGTCACAAGTGGGAGGAGATGGGCGATAAGGAGTGATGAGAAGTTTATTGGTAATAGTAGTGCAGATTTTGTAAATAGTTGGACAGCGTTGAGGGAATAATTTGTTCAGCAGTGTGATGGCGTTCGGGGAAAAACTCCCCTTGTGTCTAGTTGTTCTGGTGTGCAGAGCCCTATAGCGTCGTTTTGAGGGTGGGAGTTGAAACAGTTTATATATCCGGGATGTGAGGAGTCTGTAAATATTTTCACAGCCCTCTTTTGGACTCCTGCAGTATGCAGGACCTCCATTGCAGGCGTTGAGGGCTCCCTGTATAACAGAAGCCCCCTGTGTGACTTAGTCCTGGTAAACTAAACCCATTCAACATGCGTAACAACTCCACAATCAGGTGTCTCTTTATGTACTCTGGTGTGTGTGTGTGTGTGTGTGTGTGTATACAAGAAGGTGGATGGGCCCACTTGCAAAGGAGCGGGGCCTCCTTTCCTATCTTCTCATCCGAAGGGAACAGGGGATGAAACGGGGGTGGTGAGGGCGATACCTCCCTACTCCTCAAAGGGGTTGGGGGACACAGGGAGGCCTTGACTCCTGTAGGTCTCCAACCTCTGCAAGAGAGGCAGCTTCTCTTAGGGGTCCTGGGAAGAGAGCTCAAATCTATGAACAAGGAGCCCCAGTGCCCCCTTGCACTGGGGATGTTATCTAGTGGGGTCAGGAAACGTCTGCAAGGAAACAACCAACCTCAGAGAGCACCAAAGAGCCACAGGACTCCTCCTCTCTTACAAACCTCCCTGATGATGTTATCAAGTAGGGTCAGGAAACGTCTGCAATCAAACCATCAAGCTCAGAGAGCCCCAAGGACCCCACAGTCTGCCTCCTCCTCTCCCCAAGACTTTCTTCTTTCTGGCACCGATGATGTTTGCTATTTGGATCATGAAAAATGAAAAATGAAAAAGCCCCAATCAAGGAGAAGAGCAACCTGGAATTGAGAAGAAACTGCCCAACAGTGAGGACAATGAATCCGTGGGGTGACTGGCCTTCAGAAGTGGTGGCTGCTCCGTCCCTGGAGCTTTTTAAACAAGAGCTGGACACCCATCTGTCTGGAATGGGATAGGGTTTCCTGCTTGACCAGGGGGCTGGACTAGAAGACCTCCAAGGTCCCTTCCAGCTGCATTCTGTTTTTTCTATTTCTATTACTCCCGATTTATCCCCATTCCATTCCATTCTTATCTGGTCATGAAACATCCGCAAGAAAACCACCAAGGTCACAGAACCCCAAGGACCCCATATAGTCGTCATCCTCCTCCCCCTCCCCTAACATCCCCCCTCTCTTCTAGCCCTGATGATGTTCCCTAGTTGGGTCATGAAAGGTCTGCAAGGAAACAGACAAGCTTAGGGAGCAGCAAGGACCCCAGAGTTCTCCTCCCTCCCTCCCTTCCTTCCCCCCCTCCTCCTCGTCCCTTTTCTCAATCATTCCTCCTCCTCTCTCTCCTTCTGCTCCTCTTCACCCCACTCCCTTCTAGCCCTGATGATGTTCCCCAATTGGGTCATGAAAGGTCTGCCAGAAAGCCACCAAGCTCAAACAGAGCCCCAAGGACCCCATAAGGCCCCTGCTTGCCCCTCCCTGGACCAATGGCCATTGGGGCCGGCCTCTGTTGGGGTCTCCCTCACGACCACCACCCCCCCCGCCCTTCCTGGGCCCGTCCAGTCAACCACACAACACACAACAGAACAGCTTCACAAATAAATGTGAACTCTGCTATGGATCCCACCAGGGGAGGCTAAACCAATTTCATTGTATGCATGATGTACAATGCCAATAAAGGCTATTATTATTAATTATTATTTATTATTATTATTATTATTGTTGTTGTTGTTGTTAATTTTAATTGGTATTGGTATTCTTATTACTATTGGTATTATTATTATTATTAATTGGTATTGGTATTAGTATTGGTATTATCGGTATTATTATTAGTAGTATTGGTATTAATGGTATTGGTATTATTATTATTAATTGGTATTATTCTTATTACTATTGGTATTATCGGTATTATTATTAACTATTATTATTGGTAATATTAGTATTGGTATTATTATTATTATTATTATTATTTGGTATTGGTATTATTAGTATTGATATTATTAATTAGTATTGGTATTCTTATTAGTATTGGTATTATCAGTATTATTATTAGTAGTATTGGTATTAATGGTATTATTATTATTATTATTATTATTATTATTATTATTATTATTATTATTATTCTGATGATGATGAAGTAGAGTTCAAAAGACCTGCATTTCGGTTAAAGCCCAGCCCAGCCTTGGGGGGGGCGGAAGGGGGCGAGGGGAGCAAAGCAGGGGGCTCTGGGGGAAGACGAGGCCCCGCCTCCCCCTCATTTCAGTCAAAAGGGCGGGGACGGAGGAGGGGTGCACAGTTTTGCCCCTTCTCCTCCTGAGCCCCCCGACCTAGTAGATGCTTCGGGCGGGGGAGTGGAGGAGCCCCCTGCCCACCTTTTGAGGCTTTGCCGTGGATGGGAGACCACGAGGCGATCCCCCGCCCCCACCACCACCCCAATTTCTCGTGGCGGGGAGTCTCACCGGCTGCCCCGCTGGACCACAACTCCCATCAGCCCCAGCGACATCCCCGTTCTGGGACACCCCACCCCCACAAAACCGGACGCCCCCCACCCCCGCCGCCGCCTCACCTGGTAGTTGAGCAGCTCCCCACGTCCATGGCCGCCGCTCCCGCCGCCGAGTGTCGCGAAAGGTCGCGAGTTGCCGTAAAGCGCCCTTCTCCTCACCCCCTTTTTACTCGGGAGGCGGCCAGGCTGGACCTTCCGCCGTAAAGCACGGCGCCGCCGGTTGGGACGCCCCGCCGCCGTAGTAAAGCTCTGCTTTAGAGCGGCTGGCCCGTAAATACGGCAATAGGAGCGCATCGAATTTTTTGGGAGAGCTGTAGTTCTCCGATTGGATGCGCAGCTCAGATTTGGCAGGCCAGGAGCTGACCGGGGAGGGGAGGGGGAGATTGTGGGGTGTTCTTCCTCCCTCCCTCCCGCCCCCCCCTTCCGGGGATGCAGCTTAGAAATGAAGAAATGTATATCTGAGAAAATGCAGCTTATTAAGAATAGAATAGAATAGAATAGAATAGAATAGAATAGAATAGAATAGAATAGAATAGAATAGAATAGAAGAGTTGGAAGGGACCTTGGAGGTCTTCTAGTCCAACCCCCTGCTCAGGCAGGAAACCCTTCATCACTTCAGGCAAATGGCTGTCCAGTCTCTTCTTGAAAGCCTCCAGTGTTGGAGCATTTACTACTTCTGGTGGCAAGCAGTTCCACTGGTTAATTGCTCCTTGACCTTTAATATTTTGAATTTCAAAAAAGATAATAATAATAATAATAATAATAATAATAATAATAATAATAATAATAATAATAATAATAATAATATTAATAATAATTTGTTGCAAGACAATAGCTCAGACTGACTACAAACAACGTCACAAGTTCCAGTGGACCATCTGAGTGACTGTGTTGTGACGTTGTTTGTAGTCAGTCTGAGCGATTGTCTTGCAACAGCTCAGTATGTGATCAGTGGTTTCATCCAAAGAAGTGGACGAAACCATCAATCACGTACTGAGCTGTTGCAAGACAATCGCTCAGACTGACTACAAACAACGTCACAACACAGTCACTCAGATGGTCCACTGGAACTTGTGTCACAACTACCATCTGCCTGTAGCAAAGAACTGGTGGGATCATAAGTCTGAAAAAGTGGTCGAAGATGAGCATGCAAAACTACTGTGGGACTTCCAGATACAGACTGACAAAGTTCTGGAACACAATACCCCGGATATCACGATTGTGGAGAAGAAAAAAGTGTTGATCGTCGACATGGCCATACCTGGTGATAGCAGAATCGACCAGAAACAACTTGAAAAAGTCACCAGGTATCAGGACTTGAGAATCGAACTGCAGAGACTCTGGGATAAACCAGTTCAGGTGGTTCCAGTGGTACTGGGCACATTGGGTGCTGCTGTGCCTACAGACCTAGGCAAGCACTTAAAAACAATTGGCGCTGACAAGATCACCCTTGGTCAGCTGCAGAAGGCCACCTTACTGGGATCTGCTCGCATAATCCGCCGATACATCACACAGTCCTAAACACCTGGGAAATGTTCGACTAGTGATTTGTGTTATAAAACCCAGCATAGTTATCTCGTCTGCTGTGTATACTGTCATTTTTGTGTACAATAATAATAATAATGATAATATAGGAACTACTAAAGCTCTGATGGTCATTTTGAAAAATCCTTCCTTAGTGAGCCCTAGAAGCCTAGAGGAACGTAGGGGCCAAATTTATGACAAATTTCAAGTTTGTAGGTTTGATGATTCTATTGATTTATTTTATTTTATTTTATTTTGTCAAGCGATTATAAGATAACCGGTATAAGTATAAACATAGTTATGAATTCTGGAGATTTTGTGATGATGCTTGAGGGGTGTTTCGCTTTTATATAGATAGAAGAAAAGATAAAAGAAGATAAAAAAAGATAAAAGAACCTGAAAGTTCTTGTTCCAAAGGCCACGTGGGCAATGAAGAGCACAAAAGCCCCTTCAGAAACACCTCCGAGAGGGCTGCTCACCCCTGGAGGTGGCTGATGGTAGTTGAAGTCCTCAAGACTTACAAAATTCCCAAGGTTGGACCTCTTCCCCCAGGCTTAAACCCACATTGTTCAATTTTAAGAGGTGTGGACCTCAATTCTGGCTGGAGAATTCTGGGAGCTGAAGTCCACGCCTCTTAAAATCATTCAGGATGGGAAACACTAGCTTAGATCCGAGGTCTCCAAACTTGGCAACAAGCACTGCAGGATGTCCATGACTTACAACATATGTTCTTACCCCGAAACTTGTCAACTTTTAAGACTTGTGGACTTCTGCTGGTTGGAGAATTCTGGGAGTTGAAGTCCACAAATCTTAAAGTTGCCAAGTTTGGGGACCCCTGGCTTAGATCATGATGTGGCCATGCTGGAATATTATTTTTCTTTCCCTGCCTGCGTTCCCTGGATATCCGGCATCCAGGTTCCCAAAACGTAACATTTCTCTGACTTCCCAGCACGGCCTGATGTGCGCAACCCACAAATTGCCCAGGTTTTCTTGTTGTAGGATCCCAGCCAGTGCATACACCAAGCTGTGTGCCAGTTGCCCCAAAGCGAGAAAGGAGGGGGCATGTCTGCAACCCAAGAACCCATTATCCCTAGCCTTGGGGAAGCATGGAACATGGAGGCTCCCTAGTTAGATCATGAAAAAAAAACCTGCATGAAAAAGTCAATAGGGTTTCTACAGACTTTTAGCTATGCAGCTTGGGATTAACACCTTTTGGAAGGCGTGGGAGTAAGAATGGATTTCCAGTGAGGAAAATTGCAGACTACAGGAACCATTTGCAACACTCAGGTGACCCTGAAGACACAGATAACACCCCCCCACACAGTGGCCTCAAGGACCCTCTAAAAGGATGCAAATGACCAGCTCTGTCTGCAAGGAGTATACATCCTTCCATTCCCCACCAGCTAATCAGAACTGAAGAAGCCTCTTTGGATGAGAAGCAAAATGTCTTCCAAAAAAAAGCAAGAAAGTCCAGTTGACTCCTGAAAAAAAAAAGCACCTTTGGGTCTGCAAGAAAACATCCAAGTTCAGAGACCCCCAGGGACCCCTCGGTTCAACCCTGAGCCACAAATATTCTCCATTCACGGAACTTATGGAGGTTGGCAGGATCCTGGTTGTGCTCGGAGGCGGCCTGATCTTGCCATGGTTGGACCCTTTGCCAACCGATCAAGCCTTCCTGGTGCCACCCTGCTTGCTCCGCCTGCAGAAGCGGCTGCAGCGAGAGGCACATTGTGTTTGCATTCATGGATAGTCCTTGCCTTACGACCACAGTTGAGCCCTAGATTTCTGCTGCTAAGCGAGACATTTGTGAAGGGAGCTTCTGGGCCCTTTCGTGGCCTTTCTTGCCGCGGTCATTAAATGAATCACGGCCGTTAAGTTAGTCACATGGTGGTGAAGTAAATCTGGCTTCCAGGTCGGCTCCTGTTGATCCGAAGGTCACAGAAGAGGATCACGTAGCACCAGCGGGACACGGCGACCGTCGTAAATATGAACCAGTTGCCAAGGGCCGGATTTGGATCATGTGACCGTGGGAATGTGGCAATGGCTCTAGGTGAGATAACCGGTAGCGGAAATTTTGAGTAGTTTGGAGAACTGGCCAATCCCACCTCTGACTGGCCCCACCAACCCCATCTATTCTTCGCCTCCCATTGAGTCCCAGCTGATCAGCTGGGTCTCCTTTGGTTGCCCTGAACAGGAGAACGGAGCTGGAAAGCAGGTTAGTGGAGTGGGGGAGGGAAGGGGGATTTTGCAATAACCTTCCCCTGCCTTGCCCACCAAGCCACACCCACAGAACACCACGCCCACCAAGCCACGCCCACAGTTGATTGGCTGGGTCTCCTTTGGTTGCCCTGCACAGGAGAACAGAGCTGGAAAGCAGGTTATGGGGCAGGGAGGGAAGGGGGATTTTGCAGTATCTTTCCCCTGCCACACCCACCAAGCCACGCCCACCACATCCTCCAAGACACACCCACAGAACCGGTAGTAAAAAAAAAATGAATCCTACCACTGCAACGGTTAAGTGGGGAAACGGCTATAAGTCACTTTTATTTATTTATTTATTTATTTGGTTTTCATTTTTTTTACAAAATATTTTTTTATTGTTTTGTATCATACATTTCCTTTCTATGTTGAGCAGTGTGCTCTCTAGGTGTCCAAGCTGTTAACATAGAAACATCTTTGTCCCCCCAAACCAAGCAAACGGATACACGCTATGAACACATATCCATGCCTCAAACTCGGAACCAAACCAAAACCCGGAACGTCACATCACAGCCACCCGCTCAGGATATCACATCATGGAACTCAGGAGGTTACACCACAAAACGTCAGGATGTTACAATACAGCCAATGAACCAGGAGATTACAGCACAAGACCCAGGATGTCACAACAAAAGAACTCAGAAGGTCATCACACAGCCCATTATCCAGGTCGTTACAACACAGGAGGCGGATAGACACACAGCCAATACCTCAGCCGCACATGTTCTTACGAAAAAGCCAGCCAATCTTCAAGCATCAACTCCACCAACCAATCAAGAAATGACAACACAGCCAAACTCCCCACCAGTATATATAGAGAGACGGCAGCTCCGATCATGCTTTGCTCGCAAAAGCACAAAGCCGAAAGCACCAGCCTGAAGATGGCGAGTGGGACCTCGTCGAAACATCACCAAGATACTCTCAATCTTACACGGGAAAAGCCCCGAACACACCAAGACCTGCATGTATGTATGTATGTATGTATGTTATTTAGGTTTCTTCGGGTATTTTCCCACGGCTTAATATTTGTGCTTTTATTATAGCGACATTTCGGCAGAATCTCATCTGCCATCCTCAGGCTTGTGTATTGGGTTCTTTTTAAGATGAGATTCTGCCGAAATGTCGCTATAATAAAAGCACAAATATTAAGTTGTGGGAAAATACCCAAAGAAACCGAAACAACATACATATAAATACCCGCGAAAACATAAGAAAACACCCACCCACACCCACATATATGTACATACATACATACATATAACCTAATATGCGATAACATCCATCATATTATCACATATATTATCTTCCTTTATAATATTGATTATATAACTGTCAGAAATATTTACTCATCTGTTTTTCTTTCTCCTACAAACCATGTTTCACTTAATTCCCCTCCTCTAACCTCAGTATCTGTCATTTAACCGTTTATAGCATAGTTCCCATGTTATAAGGCACTTTTCTCAGTGCCGTCGTAACTTTGAGCGAGTGGAAATGGTTCTAAATCGGGGACCACCTCTCTTTTTTTATCAAATTTATTTGGATGTCCACCTCCCGGTTTGGGCAAGCGAGGTTCCCCCCCACCCTGCTTCACCCACCGTTCATGGAAAGAGAAACGCAGCCTCGGAGCTAACAAAAGGCCCCGAGAAATGAATTTCATTTGCAGCCAAATCTAATCCGACGATAAGCAAAACTTCATTGTTTGAGCTCAGAGAGCTTGCGATGAAAAGCCCATTGTCTGAAGCCCTGCACAACGCCGTGTAGAACATCCCCGCCAACAAAGATATCCCTCCGGCTGCCTGATGAGCCTGCAGGGTTATCTCGGCGGGGGGTGTCTGCCTGGAAGGGAGCCCCAAATTAAAAGCATCTGTAATTTCCTGACAGAGACCCCCAGCCCCACCCAGATTGTTCCAAACAGGAGGAGGAGGAGGAGGAAGAGGAGGAGTGTGGGGGTCTTTGGTGCTCTCTGAGCTTGGATGCTTTCTTTCGTGAGCCGACTAGGGAACATCGTCAGGGCTAGAAGGGAGGGGGCCTTGTGGAGAGGGGAGGAGGAGGAGGAGGAGGAGGACTGGGGCCCTTGGTGCTCTCTGAGCTGGGTGGTCTCCTTACAGGGTTTCATGACCCAAACTAGGGAATATCATCAGGGAGAGGGGTTGGACAGGAGGAGGAGGAGGAGGAGGAGGAGGAGGGAGAAGGAAGAGGAGGAGGAAGAGGAGGAGGGGGGAGGAGGAGGATGGGGAGGAGGACTGTGGGGTCCTTGGTGCTCTCTGAGCTTGGTAGTTTTTTTACAGACATTTCATGACCCAACGAGGGAACTTCAGCAGTGCTGGAAGAGATAAGGCCTCTGGACCCCCTCAGGTGGCTCTGGACTTGAATGGTGGGTTGTGCCCTTGGGGGAGGGGGTGCAGGAAGACCCAGGGGCACATTTAGCACAATAAAGGAAAATATTTGTAGCTCGAGGTCGATTGTGGGGTCCCTGGTGCTCTCTGAGCTTGGCTGTTTTCTTGCAGACGTTTCATAACCCAAGTAGATAACATCATCAGTGCCAGAAGGGAGGAGGAGGAGGAAGAGGAAGAGGAGGAGGAAGAAGAGGAGGAAGAGGGCTGTAAGGTCCTCGATGCTCTCTGAGCTGGGTTGTTTTCTTGGGAGATGTTTCATGACCCAAGTAGGTAACATCATCAGTACTAGAAGGGAGGGGGATTTGTTCACCACCTTGAGTTACTTATAAAGATGGATTAAAAATCAGATAGATGATATAGACAGACAGACAGACAGATATGGAGAAACAGATAGATATAGAGACAGATGATAGAGGATAGATATAGAAAAAGATAGATAGATATAGATAGACCAGAGGTGGGATTCAGCAGGTTCTGACCAGTTCTGGAGAACCGGTAGCGGAAATTTTGAGTAGTTCAGAGAACTGGCAAATGCCACGTTTGACTGGCCCCACCAACCCCACCTCTTCCCTGCCTCCCAAATCCCAGCTGATCAGCTGGGTCTCCTTTGGTTGCCCTGCAGGAGAATGGAGCTGGAAAGCAGGTCAGTGGGGTGGGGAGGGAAGGGGGATTTTGCAGTAACCTTCCCTTGCCGCCCCCAAGCCACGCCCCGCGATGCCATGCCCACCAAGCCACGCCCACCAGCGATGCCATGCCCACTAAGCCACGCCCACCAAGCGTGCCGCCCACCAAGCCACGCCCACCAGCGATGCCATGCCCCCAGCCACCCCCCAGCGATGCCATGCCCACCAAGCCACGCCCACCAAGCGATGCCATGCCCACTAAACCCGCCACCGAGTGATGCCATGCCCCAGCCACGCCCACCAAGCGATGCCACGCCCACCAAGCCACGCCCACCAGCGATGCCATGCCCACCAAGCCACGCGGTGATGCCATGCCCACCAAGCCACGCCCACCAAGCGATGCCATGCCCACCAAGCCACGCCACCGGTGATGCCATGCCCACCAAGCCACGCCCACCAAGCGATGCCATGCCCACCAAGCCACGCCCACCAAGCAATGCCATGCCCACTAAGCCACGCCCACCAAGCGATGCCATGCCCACCAAGCCCAGCAATGCCATGCCCACCAAGCCACGCCCACCAAGCGATGCCATGCCCACCATGCCCATGCCATGCCCACCAAGCCACGCCCACCAGCATGCCATGCCCACCAAGCCACGCCCACCAAGCGATGCCATGCCCACCACGCCAGCCCACCGCGATGCCATGCCAGCACCAAGCGATGCCATGCCCACGCCCACCAGCGATGCCAACCCACCAAGCCACGCCCCGCGATGCCATGCCCGCCCCACGCAGCGTGCCATGCCAAGCCATGCCCAGCAAAGCCACGCCCACCCCACCCCCAGCATGCCATGCCCACCAAGCCCGCCCCAAGCATGCCACGCACCAACGCCCACCAAGCGCCATGCCATGCCCACCAAGCCACGCCCACCAAGCGATGCCACGCCCACCAAGCCACGCCCACAGAACCGGTAGTAAAAAAATTTGAATCCCACCACTGGGATTGATAAAATGCAGGAGGAGAAGAAAGAGGAGGCGGGAGCCAGAAAGGAGGAGGAGGAGGAGGAGGGGAGGGAAGGGAAGAGGAGGATGCAGCTGGAGAAAATGAGCTCCACAAATCTCCCCTCTCCGGAGAAGAAAAACAGCCCAGATGAAGTTCCATCATTAGCACTGCTGTTTCCCGGGGACCCCCAGCTGCAACCAAGGCCGAGTTGCACGACGTAAAAGGGCTCCCAAATACTCTTCAAGGGTAGCCCCCTATGGAGTGCATTGCAGTCATCCCCCCGAGATGACCAGGGCACAGGTGACGGGCGGAAGTTCCCTTGGAAGCTGCAGCCCAGAGATGCTACGGGAGGAGGGCAAAGGCATTTCAATCCCGTTTTCTCAAGACACCGAGTGGATTTCCTTCTGGCGCCAATCATTTCCATTTTCCCAGCTCTTCCATTTAAGCCCCAATTGTGTTCTGAAGATGGTTTATGGACGGGGTGGGGGTGGAAAAAGCACCGCTTAATGAAACTGCACGACATGCAAATAGCTCCACATAAATTAGATGTCAGTAAAGGGGGAGGTTTTTTTTTTTTTAAGAAAAAAGAAATTGGAAGAGCTCGAGAGAACGTTTACTAAAGATGGGAGGATGGAGGAGCATGGAAACGCCGGTAGGAATCCAGAGAGGGTTGCAAAGCAGGGGAAGGGGCTGGCCTAGGAACAGGGGGGTCCCGTTTCTGCCCCCCTCCGCACCCCACCAGCCCCAGGTGCTCCTCGGAGGGGCTTTGGGTGAGTCCCTGGCCCTCCGCCCCAGAGGCAGTCGGGGTGCAGTGGGGGGAGCCCTTGGCTCAAGAGGTTTGGGCATCTCCTGGGGGCTTTTGAGCTGGCCCCTCCCTCTCAGCCCCCCCCCCACCTCACATAGGTGAGTCCTTCAGGGACCAGGTGGGCTCCAGTACATTCAACAGACACTGCAGGACGTCCTTGACTTACAACGTATGTTCTTATAACAGGGGTCTCCAAACTTGGCAACTTTAAGACGTGTGGACTTCAATTCCCAGAATTCTCCAGCCAGCGGGGCCCAGAGCGGCTTTGCCAAGATGGCCAGCAATGTAGAAAGATGCTCCTTTTCCTTTCTTCTCTTCCTCCTCCCTCCCTCCCTCCCTGCCCTCTCCTCCCATTTTTCCTCCCTTCCTTCTCCCTTCCCTTCTCCTCTCACCCCTCCCTCCCTTCTTTCCTTCTCTCCTTTCCTCTCTCCCTCCCTTTTTCTTTTCTATCTCTTTCCCCCTTCCTTCCCTTTTGCTCCCTCCCTCCCCTCCCTCCTTCCTCCCTCCCTCCCTCCCCTCCCCTTCCTCTCTTTCTCCTCTTTCTCCCTTCCTTCTCTCCTTTCCTCCCTCTCCCTCTTAGGGGACTGGAGGCTAAAACGTATGATGAACGGGAATTGCAGGAACTGGGCCTGGCTAGTCTAGGGAAGAGAAGGACCAGGGGAGACAGGAGAGCAGTCTTCCAATAGTTGAGGGGCTGCCCCAGAGAGGAGGAGGAGGGACTCAAGCTATTCTCCAAAGCACTTTTGAAGGCCAGACAAGGAAAAATGGATGGAAACTGACCAAGGAGAGATTCAACCTGGAAATAAGGAGAAATTTTCTGACAATGAGAACAATCAACCCATGGAACAGAAGTTGGCTTTGGAAGTTGTGGGGGCGCCATCCCTTGAGACTTCCAAGAAGAGATTGGACTGCCATTTGTCAGAAATGGTGTATGGTCTCCTGCTTGGGCGGGGGGTTGACTAGATGACCTACAAGGTCCCTTCTATCTGTTAAATCTTCCTTCCCTTCCCCTCTCACCCCCTCCCTCGCTTCTTTCCTTCTCTTCTCTCCCTTCCCCCCTTTCTCCCTCCCTCCCTCCCTTCTGTATTTCAGGGTGGCTGCCAGTCAAGAGAAAAAGGCGATAGAAAGCCATGCATTTTAACAGGGTCCTTTCCAGAGCTGTCCGCTCTGAGGAATAAAAGTTGACAGGTCTAGTTGAGTTAATCAGGCTGGATAATAGAGGGAGAGAAAGGAATCTCAGGCTGGATTGAGGAAGGCGACAAAAGAGGCTGCCGTTCCCCAGCCCCCCCCTCCCCCCACTCAACGGCAGAGAACCAGCCAGTCCCCTCCTGCCCGGCTCCGGTGGGCTCCCTCCGTGGCTGCAGCTGTGGCCCAGGGGGGGTTGGCTCTCTGCGGCCCCTGGAAGCTCTCCGTGTCTCTGAGGGTCTCCGGGACTTTCTCTTTGGCTTCTTCCTTCCATCTCCCCCCACCCCGCCGCCCCTACCCTTCCTTTGTGGGGAGGAGAATATGAGGTGGGCACTGGGGGTAGGGGGGATTCTTCTCCCCATAGACGTGGGGCCCAGGGATCTGACCCCGGGGGGGGGGGAGCCCGGCCTGGCAGAGGCGTCTCCTGGTGGCCATCCTCCTGGTGTTCCTCTAGTCCTCTCCTGGGAGGGCGTCTCCCCAGGGAGACTTTGGGTGGGGCCTTCCTGGGTCATCTCCAGGCGGCACAAACATCCCTGGGCCCAGAAGAAGGAGAAGAAGAAAGGATTGAAAAGGCAGAAGGAGGGAGGGAGAGGGAAGGAGAGACAGGAGGAAGGGGTGGGAGGGGAAGGGAAGGAAGGAAGGAGGAAGGAAAAGGTTGATTTTGAAGGAAGGAAGGAAGGAAGGAAGGAAGGAAGGAAGGAAGGAAGGAAGGAAGGAAAGGAGGAGTAGGTTAGGATTGGGAGGGAAGAAAGGAAGGAGGAGGGAGGGAGGAGTAGGTTAGGATTGGGAGGGAAGGAAGGGAGAGAGGAAGGAAGGAAAGAAGGACTAGATTGGGATTGGGAAGGAAGGAAGGAGTAAGTTAGGATTAGGAAGGAAGGAAGGAAAGAAGGGAGGGAGGAAGGAGTAGGTTAGGATTGGTAGGGAAGGGACGAAGGGAGAGAGGAAGGGAGGAAAGAAGGAGTAGGTTAGGATTGGGAAGGAAGGGAGGGAGGGAGGAAGGAAGGAAGGAAGGAAGGAAGGAAGGAAGGAAGGAAGGAAGGAAGGAAGGAAAAGGGAAGGGAAGGAAAGGAAGGAAGGAAGGGAAGGGAAGGAAGGAAGGAAGGAAGGAAGGAAGGAAGGAAGGAAGGAAGGAAGGAAAACAATCTGGGTCCTCATTTTACCCACCTTGGAAAGGTGGAAGGCTGAGTCAACCTTAGGAAGGAAGGAAGGAACGAAGGGAGGAAGGAAGGAAGGAGGGAGGGAGGGAAGGAAGGAAGGAAGGAAGGAAGGAAGGAAGGAAGGAAGGAAGGAAGGAAGGAAGGGAAGGAAGGAAGGAAGGAAGGAAGGAAGGAAGGAAGCCCTAAGCAAGCAAATTTCCCTTCCTGACCAATCCTCCCTGTGCTGGCCATGAGCCTGAGGGCCACCGGCCATCTTCTAGCCTTGAAATGGAAATAGAAGGAACCCCCACCTGTCCCCCGTCCCCCTTTCTTATGCACTCGGTGGCTTCAGGCTCCTCCCCCAGGGACTCCGTCTTGGGCTCAGCTGGCATGGACAATTCCCCGCAGAGCAGCTTCTTGGAGATCCAGGCCTCCCCTCCTCTAATGGGTCAACGGAGGAGACCCTCCCCCAGGAGAAAGGAGCGCTGCTCCTCTGAGATTAGCCTGCAGAGCCTTCCCTGGAGGTCGGCTCTTTCCCCTACAAAATGGGGCTTCTCGTTTCAAAAAGATGCTGGATAACCCTTTGCCTGAAGCCCTGAAGGGTTTCCTGCCTAGGCAGGGGTTGGACTAGAAGACCTCCAAGGTCCCTTCCAACTCTGTTATTCTACTCTAGTCTATTTGGGGTCAACATGAATGAGGCCAACATGGGCCAAGGAGAATAGGGAAAGCAGAGCAGCTGGGGGGGTGAAGCTCCTAAAACTCAGGTCAGCGTCCCCACAGCCCAGGAGAATTGGGGTGAGGGGCTCTGAGGTCTCCGCATGGAGGACTCTACCAGGAAGCTGGGGTGAGGGGTGAGCAGAAAGTATTCAGCCTGGAAGGAGAAGATGTCATGGACCCACCAGCCATTCCTGGTCTCCATGCAAGAGAAACTCCTGAGGGGAGGGTCCCTTCCTTCCTTCCTTCCTCCCTCTCCCCATCATTCTCTTTTTTCTTTCTTTCTTTCTTTCTTTCTTTCTTTCTTTCTTTCTTTCTTTCTTTCTTTCTTTCTTTCTTTCTTTCTTTCTTTCTTTTTTTTCTTTCCTTCCTTCCTTCCCTCTTTCTTTCTTTCTCTTTCTTTCTTTCTTTCCTTCCTTCTGAAGTCACTGATTAACAGCGTTGGAAGGGACTTGGTACGTCATCTAGTCCAATCCAAGCAAGAGACCCTACTACACCATTTCTGACAGAGGACAGTCCAGTCTCTTCTTGAAAGCCTCCAGGGATGAAGCTCCCACAACTTCTGAAGGCAACTTCTGTTCCACGGGTTGATTGTTCTCCCTGTCAGGAAGTTCCTCCTTATTTCCAGGTTTGAATCTCTCCTTGTTCAGTTTCCATCCACTATTCCTTGTCTGGCCTTTGGGGGCTTTAGAAAATAGCTCGACCCCCTTTCTCCTCTGGGGCAGCCCCTCAAATATTGGAAGGCTGCTCTCCTGTCTCCCCTGGTCCTTCTCTTCACCAGACTAGCCAGGCCCAGTTCCTGCAACTGTTCATTGTATGTTTTAGCCTCCAGTCCCCTCATCATCCTGGTTGCTCTTCTCTGCACTTTTTCTAGAGTCTCAACATCTTTTTTACATCTCTTCTTTGTGGCAAGCCCAAGATATTGGAAGATGCTATCATGTCAGGATGCTATCAAAGCCAAGATGGGTGAAATGCTCTCTAATGGTTTCTTTATTCCTTATTATTATTATCTGCAATTCACTATGGATTTCATACTCAGGAGACCATCTGCTAAGAATTAGGCCATGTTTCCTTAAGGAGCAGCTTTCTGACTCCTCACCCCCACCTGTCTTTGCAAACGTGGAGGAGATTCTAACCAATTCCCCAAGGGATTACAACAAAGAAAGCAAAGAAGCGACCACCCCGGAAGAGGAGACGAGGTAAAGGAGCGGGAATTTTAAACAGACTAAGGAATAGGGGAAAATAAAACCCTCTCCCTTCAATTTTTCTGACTAATTTACGCTCAGTGGCTAACAAAATGGATGAAATTCCCCTCTTAACCCTCCCATGCTACCACCCCTTTTACAAAACTAGACAACACAGTATCAACAGTAGAGACCTTCAAATTTCTAGGTTCTACGATATCACATGACCTAAAATGGACACCTAACATCAAAAACGTCATCAAAAAAGCACAACAAAGAATGTTCTTTCTGCACCATCTCAGGAAGCTCAAATTGCCCAAGGAGCTGGTGATCCAGTTCTACAGAGGAAGGATGGAGTCGGTCATCTGCACCTCTATAACTGTCTGGTTTGGCTCTGAAACCCAACAGGAGAGACACAGACTTCAGAGGATAATTAGGACTGCAGAAAAAAAAAACAATGGCTACCAGCCTGCCTTCCATGGAGGACCTGTAAACTGCACCCTGCGTCAAAAAGAGGGCTGTGAAAATGTCTACAGACCCCTCACATCCCGGACATAAACTGTTTCAACTCCTTCTCTCAAAATGACGTTACAGAGCCCTGCACACCAGAACAACTAGACACAAGGACGGTTTTTTCCCCAAAGTCATCACTCTGCTAAACAAATAATTCCCTCAACACTGTCCAACTATTTACAAAGTCTGCACTACTATTACTATTAATCTTATCACCCATCCCTTCTCACTTGTGACTGTATGACTGTAACTTTGTCATTGCATCTTTACTTTATATGGACTGTTTCCTAGTATGATTTGTTTGCTTATTTGTACCCTCTGACTATCATTAAGTATTGTACCTGATGATTCTCAACTCTTGACGAAAGTATCTTTTCTTTTATGTACACTGAGAGCATTTGCACCAAGACAAATTCCTTGTGTGTCCAATCACACTTGGCCAATAAAGAATTCTAATTCTAATTCTAATTCTAATTCTAATTCTAATTCTAATTCTAATTCTAATTCTAATTCTATTCTATTCTATCCTATCCTATCCTATCCTATCCTATCCTATCCTATCCTATTCCTATTCTATGTCACCCCATTCTTCTTTTCCTTAAACTAGACCATGTCTTCTATCCATCCATGATTGGTCAGATGTCTTTCTTTCTCATCTTTCCTTCCTTCCTTCCTTCCTTTTCCCTCTCCTTCTCTCCCTCCCTCCCAAGGAAATCACGGGGGTGCCTTTCAAAACGCAGCCCACCCGACAGGCCAATCCATATATATATATATCCCCCCTCACGCCGATGGGATCTCCTTTCTTGTTCCCGCCTCCTTCCCTTCTTTCTCTCTCTCGCTCTCTCTATTAGCCTGATTTATCCATGATAAAACTACAATAATGTCGGCAGATTTCCATCGGCCGCCGTAATGGACCTTGACTACATTTTATGCACACACACACACAGACACACATACAAACAGACACGGACATACATGCCTTTAATGCAGTCAAGGTCCATTACAAGCGGGCGATGAGTTTCGGCCGCATTTCGGCGGTTTTATGGCGGATAAATCAGGCAGCCCAGCAGGTACCGGAGGTGTCGGTGAAGCCCCCTCCCCACAAGGCCTCTCCGCACACGGAGAAAGAGGCAGAACTCCGGCCCGCTCCCTAATTGCCACCCCCACCCCCCGAAGTGTGGAAATTACCGAAGAGTAAAATGCAAATTACAGGTAACCTTTCCGGAGTTCCCGGCTAGAATTGCGCCTTTGGAAGGGAGCGGGCGATGCGCCTCTGCAGGCTGGGGGGTGGGGGGTTTCTCCCCTCAACCCCCAGTACTTTAACTGCTAATAGAGTCGGGGGTCTTTGTTAATGGGAAGAGTTAAAGAGCAGCCTCCTCGTTGCAAATTAGCGCGCTCAGCTGCCTTCGGTGGCCCCGTGCAATCTTGCAGGGCGAAGAGCTGCTGATAATATTGCGGAGCGTAAAAAACCCCTTTGTGTGTGTGTGTGTGTGTGTGTGTGTGTGTGTATGTGTGTGTGGTGAGACAGAAAGGCGTTTGAAAGAACACAGTTGGCAAAAGGCGGGGAGGGGGTACCTGGCTGCATGCGGTGGGTCGAAGAAGGGAAAACACAGGGTCGCAACTCAGAGGTGGTGGCCAAGCTGAAAAACCAGACGGGAGAATCTGTTCTACTCCAGACCGACCTTCCCATCGCAGTCAGATGCTGGACTCGGCGTTGCTAATCCCGGGTTTCCCTAAGGGCTTCCTTTCTGGGGGTGGGCGCCCTCGTGGCTTCTTACCCTGGTGCAAAATGGTTGCACTACCCACGGGGACAAAGAGGTGGCCGCTCTACCCGTTCAGAAGGGGCGTCTTTCCATTTCTGTGAGCTCCAGTCTACTTGACTGCGACTAATCATGTTTCTGGGATCATGTCTTTGGGGGTCCCTCCTCCTTCCTTCTCCACTCCACAATCCCCTCTCCCTTCTGGGTCGTGAAAGGTCTGCAAGGAAACAGCCAAGCTCAAAGAGCACCGAGGACCCCATAGTCTTCCTCCCTCTCCCTCCTCTTCCTCCTCCCCTTCACAAAACCCATTACCTTCTAGGACAGTGGTTCCCAACCTTTTTTTCGCCCCGCACCCCTAAAGAAATTTCACTCGAACCTCGCACCCCCTGAAATTT
Source organism: Notechis scutatus (assembly GCF_049901735.1). NCBI lineage: Eukaryota > Metazoa > Chordata > Lepidosauria > Squamata > Elapidae > Notechis > Notechis scutatus. The sequence continues at coordinate 1,321,634 of NC_142011.1, read as the reverse complement.
AGACTTTAGGAACTACTGAACACGTTAAATATATGGTAGGATTGAATCTTTTCAGCTATGTATGTGACGGCCACTAAATAACGATAACTCTAAAATGAAAACAAAGTTAATCCACTGCATAATAAATAAAAATGCCAACCTATAGCCAATATCCTATTATTTACCTGGACTTTTCTTGCACCCCCTGGAATATCGTCTCGCACCCCCAGGGGATGCGAGCACCCCAGGTTGGGAACCCCTGTTCTAGCTGATGTTACCTAAACTGGGTCATGAAAACAGACTCCGAGATTACAGACCCCTAAGGACCCCCCACATGTGGTTCAACCCTGAGCTGCCAATAGTCTCTTCCGTTTGGTATCCTTTTTTCCCAGTTCCACCATTTTAGCCTGCTAACCCTGGAGCCTCCAGCCCGTTACAAATGGGGTGAGGTGGGGAGCAGCTCAGCTGCTGGGGTCCCCCCATGTCCTTCAAGCTGCCTCTCAGCCGTCTTATCTTGTTGGAAGAAAAATCCTTCTGGGTTCGGTTCCAAGTGGGGGGAAAAGACACTGGAAAGATGGAGGCTGTTTGGAAGCTTTAATGGTGGGGCAGCAAGACCACCTGGCTTTGAAGCTCCAAAGTGAAAAGGAAGGATGATCCCATGCTTCAAGGGGAGAAGAGAAGGTCCAGAAAGAGGACTGAGATGCGGAGAGTGCCTGGGTTTTATAACTTTTGTTGGGATTTGAATTGGAGCTTGTATTCTGATTGGTTGTCAGACTCCCATGAGGCCCTGCAGGGGCAACTCTGTAGGCTGTCCTGAGTTCCAGGCTTGGTTGAGCCTTGCTAGATGATCATTGCACTGAAAAGGGCTTTTGGCAATTGCTGTAGCTTTGCCTGGAGATCTTTGTTATGTAAAGTATTTTGGCCCAGGCCTTAATGGCCCACCCATTCACAAAGGTGTGGGGGGGTGAGCTTCTGCTTCTGAGTTTCTACTCTTTTTTAGAGGAAATATTCTGCCTTTTTAATATTTCCCAGGATATTTCATTTTTCTAGGAGAGGGGTGGGTGCTAACTTCCTACCATCTCTAGGAAGTAACTGGCATTTCCCAACCAAGGACTCCCAAGCAGGAGTCCTCAAACTTGGCCACTTTCGGACTGGTGGACTTGGAGACCTCTTCCCTAAAGAGATTTTTTCCCTGTGGATTTCCTTAAGACCACAAAATCATGTGCTGTAGTAGAGAACCAGCTTGCAGATTTACACAGCGTTCGGAATTAATGATTGGTGATTAATAATGTGCCTGAATCTCTCAGAGAATTATAGATCGGTGCTCAGATAAAGCGGCGCGTTTGTTTTTTAGGAGAATTCTGCACAGATCTGGGAGGCTGTCTCCGGCATACTGATCAGCCTGCGAAATTAGGGCTTCTCCAGAACTACAGCTTGGTTTTTATATGGGGGGAGCGGGGGTGTCAAACAAGAAGACTTGGTGCCCCCCCCCTATCCTCAAGGCGGCATCTGGGTGAAATCTGTACAACTTCTGCCAGCAAAGCGATTTAATATCAGCAAAGCACAGCTTCAAAGTTAGACATTTGAAAACCTGCCCAGGCATAAAAGACGATTAACTTTGTGCAACTGTAACGAGCGGCATTTTTGCAGCTCGCTGATATGTGTGCAATTTTTAAACTGGGGATGGTGCACAAAAGTAATTAAGCATCTTTATTCATCCATCACAGCATCCAGCACAAACACAGGGCATGAATAAATAAACTTACTCAGCAGTCCTGCTCCTTCTGGAGCCCAGAAATAGGTACAGCTTGCTTAGGTGGCATTTACACACAAGTAAACAGGTAGAGGAGGGTACTTCCAACAACCAGTTAAATAGGAGCCAGCAGTGTGCAGCAGCAGCCAAAAAAGCCAATGCAGTCCTAAGTTGCATTAACAGAGGGATACAATCGAGATCAAGGGAGGTACTAATACCACTCTATAAAGCCTTAGTAAGGCCACACCTAGAGTACTGCATCCAGTTTTGGTCACCACAATATAAAAAAGATGCTGAGACTCTAGAAAAAGTGCAGAGAAGAGCAACCAGGATGATTAGGAGACTGGAGGCTGAAAGATACGGTTAATGGTTGCAGGAACTGGGCCTGGCTAGTCTAGGGAAGAGAAGGACCAGGGGAGACAGGAGAGCATCTTCCAATATTTGAGGGGCTGCCCCAGAGAGGAGGAGGAGGTCAAGCTATTTCCTAAAGCCCCCGAAGGCCAGACAAGGAATAATGGATGGAAACTGAACAAGGGGAGATTTAACCTGGAAATAAGGAGAAACTTTCTGACAGAACATAATTACAGGCCAATCTCCTTATGCTGCGTCACCTGTAAAGTCATGGAATCAATTATTAACCAATCCATCATCCTTCACTTAGAGACAAATAACCTACTCTCCAATAAACAATTTGGTTTCAGAAAAAAACTATCCTGTAATCTGCAACTCTTACACTGCAAAAACATATGGACGACACAACTCGACCAGGGCAAAGCAATAGACGCAATCTACATAGACTTCTGTAAAGCCTTTGATTCAGTGGTACACGACAAACTACTCCTAAAACTAAAATCTTATGGTGTCTCTGGACACCTGCATAACTGGATAGAAGCATTCCTGTCAAACAGACAACAAATGGTCAAAATCGGGAGCGTCCTATCAAATTCAGTACCTGTCAATAGTGGTGTTCCCCAAGGCAGTGTTCTAGGACCAACTCTCTTCATACTCTACATAAACGACCTCTGTGATCATATTAAGAGCAATTGCGTTCTCTTCGCTGATGATGTAAAGCTGTTCAATACCACAGACAATACTGCTACCTTACACAAAGACCTTGACTATGTATCTGAATGGTCAAACAAATGGCAACTCCAAATCTCAACAAATAAATGCTCTGTCTTACATATTGGCAAAAAAATCAGAAAATAAAATACAAGCTGAATAGTCAAGATCTTGTTGATGACCCAAGCTCTGTAAAGGACCTTGGAATACTCACCTCTAATGATCTAAGTGCTAGAGCCCACTGCAACTACATAGCCAAAAAGGCATTAAGAGTTGTTAACCTAATCCTACGTAGCTTTTTCTCTGGTAATATCACACTACTAACCAGAGCATACAAAACATTTGCTAGACCAATACTCGAATACAGTTCATCAGTCTGGAACCCACACTACGTATCTGATATTAGCACAATTGAGAAAGTCCAGAAATATTTCACAAGAAGAGTTCTCCACTCCTCTACTCGTTGTAGAATACCTTATGCCACCAGACTTGAAATTCTAGAACTAGAAAACCTTGAATTACGCCGTCTTCGGTCTGATTTAAGCATGGTACATAAAATCATACATTGCAATGTCCTACCTGTCAATGAATACTTCAGCTTCAACCATAACAACACAAGAGCACACAATAGATACAAACTCAAAGTAAACCGCACCAAACTTGATTGCAGGAAATACGACTTCAGCAATAGAGTGGTCAATGTCTGGAATACTCTACCCGACTCTGTAGTTTCTTCCCCAAACCCCAAAAACTTTAACCTTAGACTGTCTACTATTGACCTCACCCCTTTCCTAAGAGGTCTGTAGGGGCGTGCATAAGCGCACCAACGTGCCTACCGTCCCTGTCCTATTGTTTCTCCTATTCTTTTATTTTTCTTATATGTACCCATTTCATGTATTCACAACTATGTATACATTTATACTTATTATCTTGTAAACAATTGGCAAATCAAATAAATAAATAAAAATAAATAAACAATCAACCATTGGAACAGAAGTTGCCCTCGGAAGTTGTGGGAGCTTCATCCCTGGAGGCTTCCAAGAAGAGATTGGACTGCCATCTGTCAGAAATGGTGTAGGGTCTCCTGTTTGGGCAGAGGGGTTGGACTAGATGACCTCCAAGGTCCCTCCCAACTCTGTTAAACCATCCTCAAAAAGGACCCTAATTTAATAGATAGTCATTGGCTTACAATAGTCCATTTAGTGGCTGCTTGAAGTCATGATGGCTCTGAAAAAGTGACTTCTGGCTGTTTTTCACACGACCGTCGCAGCATCCCCCGTGGTCATGTGACCAAAATCCAGACATTTGGCACCTGGCTTGTACTTACGACAGTTGCTGTGTCCTGGGGTCGTGTGAGCCCCTTTTGCGACCTTCGGACAAGCAAGGTCAACAACCGTGCTTCTAACTGAACCCCTGGGGTGATTCGCTTAACAGCGGCGGCCAGGAAGGTCGAAAACTAGAGCAAAACCTCGCTTAACCTGCCGCCTTCCGCTTAGCCTTGAGCTCCGTTCTGGTCACCCTGTCGAGAGCGGCTTGTAACGGCCTCTCCTGAGTTTGGCGTTTTCTCCTTCCAGGAAAAAACGGGGCCTTGGATTGACGTCTCCTCTGCCTGGATTTAAAACCCCACAAAGTGTGACCGTCGGAATGAAAGGCTCCTCCCAGGGAGGGAGCCTGCGGGGAAATCACTGCCGAAGCCCTGGGAAATTTCCCAGAGGTGACGTTGGAATTAAAGAGGAGCAGAATTCCTCCTGGAGGGATGCAGCTCACTGAACCCGCCCATTCACCAGCTCAGCAAATGGGCCCGGAATTGGCTCGCTTTCCCCAATCGCTATTTTCGTCTGCTGGATGCCTTCGAGGAGCGCCAGGCTCTCGGCCCCTAGCCCAGGGGGCTCGAATGCGCGAAAGGTCCGAGGGGGCGGCTCTTTGTTGTGGGTCTGGCATGGGGGGGGCTCTTCTCAAAAGTCTGGCCCTTCCTCCTGGGTGTTTCTGTCTGCAGGATCCTTGACTTAGAATGTAGAACGTAGAATAACAGGGCTGGAAGGGACCTTGGAGGTCTTCTAGCCCAACCCCCTGCTGAAGCAGGAAACCCTTTACCCTTTCAGACAAATGGTTATCCAATCTCTTCTTAAAAATCTCCAGGGTTGGCAAGCCCTTCCACTGCTTCATTGTTCTCACTGCCAGAAAATCCCTCCTTATTTCCAGGTTGAATCTCTCTCCTTGTTCAGTTTCCATCCATTATTCCTTGTCTGGCCTTCAAAGGTGCTTTAGAAAATAGCTTGACCCCACACTCCACTCTGTGGCAGCCCCTTCAACTATCAGAAGGCTGCTCTCCTGTCTCCCCTGGTCCTTCTCTTCCCTAGACTAGCCAGGCCCAGTTTCTGCAACCGTCCATCGTGTGTTTTAGTCTCCAGTCCCCTTATCATTCTGGTTGCTCTTCTCTGCACTTTTTCTAGAGTCTCAGCATCTTTTTCGTCTCATACAATCTTGTAACTTCTGGAAGCTACAGAGGATCACGTAGAAAGCAAAATAGAACGGCTGCATCCAAGGGGGAAATTTGGCCCAGTTTCTGCGCCCTCTTGCTCACACAGAGGAAGGAAGGAAGGAAGGAAGGAAGGAAGGAAGGAAGGAAGGAAGGAAGGAAGGAAGGAAGGAAGGAAGGAAGGAAGGAAGGAAGGAAGGAAGGAAGGAGGAGAGGGAGGGGGAGAGGGAGGAAGAGGAGGAGGAAGAGGAAGAAGGAGGAGGAGGAACAGGAAGAAGAAGAGGGAGAAAGAAGGAGAGGAGGAGGAAGAGGAAGGAAGGAAGGAAGGAAGGAAGGAAGGAAGGAAGGAAGGAAAGGAAGGAAAGGAAGGAAGGAAGGAAGGAAGGAAAGGAAGGAAGGAAGGAAGGAAGGAAGGAAGGAAGGAAGGAAGGAAGGGCTGGATTGATGCTAAACTGAGCCCAGCGGGCCTTGAAGGGAAGCCACATGGGGTGCATGCGGCAGAGCGGATGGAGTTGCATTCACCTGAAGAGCAGGCAGCCCAGGGTTCAAGGCTCCTTCGTAGGGGTGGGATACGACAAGGTTAACTACCGGTTCGGGGTTTACGAGCTTCCCTGCATGCTGAGAGCTGCGCGCCTGTAAATCGTCATCAGCAGTCTGCAGTTCAGAGAAGCAGCCTTTGAAACAGCCCTCTTTTCTTGTTTTTTTAACTGCAGCTGTGGCTCGTTTGGCAGCTGAAGTTGAAAAATCAGGAAATAAAGATCAGGTAAGAGCCCGGGTGGGCGGGTGGGTGAGCAAGAACATCAGCAGACATAGAACCGGTTCTATGTCTGCTGCTCTTCAGAGCGACCGGTTCTACAGAGGTGGACAGAACCGGCAGAAACCCACCCCTGCTCCTTCGGCCACAGAAGGCCTGGTCAGTTGTGGGTCAGGCTTTGGAGGTAACATGCTAGCAGTATTCCAATAACTCAGGGGCTGCCCCCCAAAAGAGGTGGTCAACCCAAAGCCCCTGAAGGCAGCAGGACAAGAAGCAACGGATGGAAACTCATCAAGGAGAAAAAGAACCTGGAACTGCGGAGAAACTTCCTAACTGGGAGGACAATTAACCAGGGGAACAGAAGTTGCCTTCAGAAGTTGTGGCTGCTCCATCACTGGAGTTTTTTAAGAAGAGACTGGACAGCCATCAGTCTGAAATGGGATAGGGTCTCTTGCCTGAGCAAGGGAGTCAGACTAGAACAGTGGTCGCCAAACCAGTGGGCCGGGGACGACTGGTGGTCCATGAGAAAATGTTGGTGGTCCGCAGAGAAATGTCTCCCCCCCAAAGCAATTAATCCAGGCTGCGCGGGAACACAAGGCTTGCGTTGCTTGCATTGCGCACAACACGAGGAGTGAGGGGGGGGAAGGGCGGAGGGGGGGGAACTTGCCCCACTCGCCCCACGCACCTGGCCTGGCCACTGGGCTGCTCCTTTCTGCCTCTTTCTTCTTCTGCTTTTGGCTGCACGCAAGGAAAGCAGCCAAAGTCTTTCTTTCTCTCCCCCAAACTCCGCCAGCAATGAGTCTTTTGGGACCCTGCAAGGCCTCCTGCTCCAAGAGGCTTCGCCGGCACGACAAATCTTGCAAAGACTCCTTTCTGGCGGAGTTTGGGGGAGAGAAAGAAATAGTTCTGCTGCTGCTGCTGCTTTCCTTGCATGAAGTCAAAAGTCTCTCTCTCTCCCCCTGAGAACGGATCTGGAGACGGTATCCTGCGATCCCAAATAAAGATCGATCGATCGGTAGGAAAATGGGGTGGGGAATTTTCCTGCATACTTTTTTGGGGATTTTCCCAGGGTCTCTGCAGAATACCCTCTCTCTCTCTCTCCCCCTCCCCCTGAGAATGGAGCTGAAAAGCAGGTTAGGAATGTGCTGCCTTGGAGGCTGTGTGTGTGTGTGTGTGTGTGTGTGTGTGTGAGAGAGAGAGAGAGAGAGAGAGAGTGGGAGGGACAGAGAGAGAACATCACCACCAGCCCTCTGAAGTTAGATGATCAGATCTCTCTCTCTCCCCACCACCAAAGTCAGCAAGCCACTATCAGTCAAAATTCATATTCGTGGTCCACGGGATTTAAAAGTTTGGTGGTCCCTGAGGTCCAAAAGGTTGGTGACCCCTGGACTAGATGACCTCCGAGGTCCCTCCCTACTCTGTTATTCTGTTAAATTCTCTCTCCCAAAGGTTTGTTTTCATGTTTGCAAACCGTCTTGGTTGCCTTAAACTGCTGTAGAAACTCCAGGGAATAGAGAGGCCCATAAGGAGCACAGGGGTGGTTGGCCATGCCGTAGTGAGTGTTGTGTTTGTGTCTGTTTTGCCATGTGTGCACAAGTCTTCTGCCTGGGCTTGGATGGCCAATTGAAGGAGGCCTGCCTGGTGGGTAGCAGGGAGCCGCCAGAGAACGTTGTCACTTCCTTAGACACGAATGAGGGAGGCACGTCCAGATGCTGTGCCGTTTCCTCACAACCAGGGGACCCCCTTAGATTGTCATGCACTGTGATTTCAATCCCTGGTGGGTGAGGAAGTGAGGCCGAACCTCTTTCTCCGGCTCTGCAGATGAGACCCAGACAGGAACAGAATAGGAATGAAACAGGGTCCCTGAATCCTCTCCCCCCCTGCCCCCATCCAGACTCCTCCAGATGTTGTCCCTTCAATCCAGAGAGGACGGCTGCATCTGGAGAGCTGAAAGCTGTGGGGGGGGGGATGAGTAGTATGTTTTGATTTTCAGAAAAGGTACTTCAAATAGATTGAGAGAGAGAGAGAATGAGAGAGAAGAGAGAGAAAAGAAAGAGAAAGGGAGAGAAAGAGAGAGGAAAGAGAGAGAATGAGAGAGGAGAGAGAGAGAAAGAGTGGGAGAAAGAGAAAGAGAGAGAGAAAGAGAAAAAAGAGGAAAAAAAGAGAGAAAAGGGAATGAGAGAAAAGAGAGAAAAAAGAAAGAGAAAAGAGAGAGAAAGAGAGGGAGAGGGAAGAGAGAGAAAGAGAAAAGAGAAAGAAAAGAGAGAGAGAAAAGAGAATGAGAGAAAAGAGAGAGCAAAAAGAAAGAGAAAAGAGAGAAAGAGAGAGAGAGAGGGAAGAGAGAATGAGAGAGAAGAGAGAAAAGAGAGAGAAAAGAGAGAGAGAAAAGAAAGAAAAGAGAGAGAAAGAGAGAGAGGGAAGAGAGAGAATGAGAGAGAAGAGAGAAAAGAGAGAGAAAAAGAGAGAAAGAGAGAGGGAAGAGAATGAGAGAGAAAAAGAGAGAGAGAGAAAGAGAGAGAGAGAAAAGAGAGAGAGAGAGAAAGGGAGAATATTCTTTTTAAAAATACACACAAAGTAAACTCAGAGATAGAAGGAATAGAATAACAGAGTTGGAAGGGACCTTGGAGGTTTTCTAGTCCAACCCCCTGCTTAGGCAGAAGAATAGAAAGTGCGGGGGGCGGGGGGGGATTTTAAAAAGAGAAAATGAATACAGATAATCCTCGACTTATGACCACAACTGAGCCCAGCATTATGTCGCTAAGGAAACAAATAGTTCAGTGAGTTTTGCCCCCTTTTTACAACGTTTTGTGCCACCGTTGTTAAGTGAATTGCTGCACTTGTTAAATTAGCACCGTGGTTGTTAAGGGAATCTGGTTTCCCCGCTGACTCTGCTTGTCAGAAGGTTGCAAAAGGGGACCCCGGGACCAGGAAAAAGAACTTTATATAGAACTAGCTTGATGCCCGTGTGCTTCGCTACAAAACTCTGTGGTGGGGCTTAGTTTTGGGGGAGGAAAACAAGGCGGGGGAAATTCTGCCTCTGCAGAATTCAGCATCCATCGGCATTCATCTGGCTAGCGTCCCATCAGCGTGTGAGAGTTGAAGGCTGTTTGGAAACTGAAAGGGTATTTGCTGTGTAGCAAGAAGGAGACAGCAAGGAGCCTGGGTGGGGCTTAGCTCAACTGTTCTGTCCTAAAGCTGCTTGGTGCTGGGAAGCTGAAGCTGAGACTCCTCTCCTGTGCTTGCGTTTTGCATTTGGAAGAGATTTCTTTTTTATCAGGTGGGGAGGGGGAGTAGAACTCCTTAGCGTCAGAGCGTGTTAGTAATAATAATACAGAAAATACTAAAGCTCTGATGGTCATTTTACAAAATCTTTTCTTAGTGAGCACCTAGAAGCCAAGAGGAACATACGGGCCAAATTTCAAGTTTGTAGGCTTTATGGTTTTGGAGATTTTGTGAGGATGCATAAGAGCTATTTTGCTTTTATATCTATCTATCTATCTATCTATCTATCTATCTATCTATCTATCTATCTATCTATCTATCTATCTATCTATATCTCTATATCTCTATCTATATCTATCTATATCTATCTATCTATCATCTATCTATCATCTATCTATCTATCTATCTATCTATCTATCTATCTATCTATCTATCTATCATCTATCTATCTATCTATCATCTATCTATCTATATCTATCTATCTATCTATCTATCTATCTATCTATCTATCTATCTATCTATCATCTATCTATCCATATCTATCTAATCTATCTAATCTATCTATCTATCTATCTATCTATCTATCTATCTATCTATCTATCTATCTAATCTATCTATCCATCTATCTATCTATCTATCTATCTACATAGAAAACAAATATCTATATATCTATAGATAGTACCTTGGTTTGACCTTGGTCAAACAAACCAGCTCTGCATTCTGTCCTTTTACTTCTAGCAATCTCGATCTTTCATTCTTTCAGGCGATATCAGGATTTGATCTTTCTTCAGGTTTTGCTTTTGTCCTCTCAAGAGTCTCCTTTTGGGCCTTTTGCAAGCCTCTTTTGTAAAACCGGTACAAAGAGTCATTATATCCAGATCATTCTCTGAGCTTGTCATTTGTAGGACTGCCAACTCTGTCTTATAATCCCTATTTTTTTTTATTGTTCCAGTATTTCAGCCATTTCTTTATTTTTTTAAAAATATATATTTTGCACTAGATGAGGTTGTTTCAGCTCTTTATCCTGTAAATCTTCCAAAGTATTCAACTTCACACCTGTCAGTTCTTCCTCAACATCTGTTGGATGTAACTTATCTACAGAAGCTGACAGCATTGCTGACATTGTAAGCGCTAGTTTCTGTCCCCGTTCTTCAAATACCTCCTGGAATGTCTCAGCTGTTGTCCCATTTTCTGTCATTTTGCCTCAATGCTGACAAAAGGCAAATCTTTCTCTCTTGTTTTTTCTTTTTTATGTCTGGGATCTTTAGTCTCCTCTACTGTCCAATTTCAGAGATCATAAAGTCTCGATTTTCTCTCGTGACTTAGGGTAGACTGAACCATTTAGTTGCCATGAAGGTGCTGTTGGTTTATATAATTATTTCCAAAATCTCACAGTACAAATCCTAATATCCCAAAATAATAAAAGTCCCTTACTTTAACCTAGAATAACCTGGAATAACAGAATGGGAAGGGACCTTGGAGGTCTTCTAGTCCAACCCTCGGCTCAAACAGGATTCCCTAAGCCTATGGAGCTTCTTCGTCCTCCAGGTCCTGGTTGTCCCAAAGGTGCTTATTTTTTTTTCAAAAGGCAACTGGACTTTCTGGTTTTCCTTTGAAGACCTTTTGCTTCTCATCCAAGAAGCTCCTTCAGCTCTGACTGGATGGTGGGGGAGGGAAGGATTTATGCTCCTTGCAGACAGTGGCATATAAATCCTTCCCTTCCCCTCCTCCATCCAGTCAGAGCTGAAGAAGCTTCTTGGATGAGAAGCAAAAGGTCTTCAAAGGAAAACCAGAAGTCTTGAAAAAGCACCTTTGGAAGGAGACCCCATGCCATTCTGGATAAGTAGTTCTTGAAAACCTCCAGTGATGGAGCACCCACAACTTCTGTTCCACTCGCGATTTGTCCTCGCTGTCAGAAAGTTTCCCCTTATTTCCAGGTTGAATCTCTCTTTGGTCAGTTTCCATCTGCCGCTTCTTGTCCTGCCCTCAGGAGCTTTGGAGAACAGCTTGACCCCGTTCTTCTTCGTAGCAGCCCCTCAAATATTGGAGGGCTGCTATCCTGTCACCCCTAGTTCATAACTTCCTTAGATTAAAGACTGGTTTGGCTTGTTTAGCCTTTGTTTCAAGTCCTTCCCCTTCTTAAACTCACGGATAACATTTCTTTTATTCTAGGATGAAGGTAAAATGATCAGGCGGCTTCACGAAGGTGTAATTCTGAAGATCACAGATAGCTTTAACATTGTTCAATCCGGTGATTAGAAAGGGAGGTTGGTGTCCTTAAAAAGACTCTGTCATGGTTGGGGGAGGGGGGAGGGGTGTGGTGGCTTTCCTTGATGCCCCCTCCCTCAGGTCCTCAAACTCGCACAAAACCCCTATGCCCTTGTTTTCTGATGAGGAGAAACCATCTGGAGTATAAGTGGATTAGATTAACAGAGTGGGAAGGGACCTTATAGGTCATCTAGTCCAACCCCCCGCCCAAGCAGGGGACCCTACACCATTCCTGACAGATGGCAGTCCAGTCTCTTCTTGAAAGCCTCCAGGGATGAAGCTCCCACAACCTCTGAAGGCAACTTCTCTTCCATTGGTTGATTGTTCTCCCTCTCAGAAAGTTTCTCCTTATTTTCAGGTTGAATCTCTCCTTGTTTCAATTTCCATCCATTGCTCCTTGTTTGGCCTTTCAGATGCCTTGGAGAATAGCTTGACCCCCCTCCTCTCTGTGGCAGCCCCTCAAATATTGGAAGATGCTCTCCTGTCTCTCCTGGTCCTTCTCTTCCCTAGACTAGCCAGGCCCAGTTCCTGCAACCGTTCTTCGTATGTTTGAGCCTCCAGTCCCCTCAACATCCTGGTTGCTCTTCTCTGCACTCTTTCCAGAGTCTCCACATCTTTTTTATAGTGTGGTGACCAAAACTGGATGCAGTACTCTAGGTGTGGCCTTACTAAGGCTTTGTAGAGTGGCATTAGTACTTTCCTTGATCTCGACTGTATCCCTCTGTTAATACAACTTAGGATTGCATTGGCTTTTTTGGCGGCTGCTGCACACGGCTGGCTCCTATTTAGCTGGCTGTCCACTAAGACTCCAAGATCCCTCTCCCAGTTCCTGCTATTGAGCCTGGTTTCCCCCAGTCTATATGTGTCCTTTGGGTTTTTCTTGCCCAAGTGTAGGACTTTACTTTTCTCTGCATGGAATGTCTACACGGAGGTTGGACTAGATGACCTGCAAGGTCCCTCCCAACTCTTGAGATCCTGTCTTCAGCTCCTGCCCCGAAGGAGCTGCCAGGACTCCTGCCGCCCCTCCCGCCCTCCTCGGCGCCCCCTTTCCCTCCCCCTCCTGCGAAGAAGACGAAGCAATGAAATTATTTTTCTCCTTGAGCGGTTTTCAATTTAGATTAAGAGGAATCTGTGCTCCGTTCGCGGCGCTGCAGTAAATCAGGAGCCGGCGAGGCGGCGCGCCTGACAGCCCGATCGCTTATCGGAGGATGCGGCCCTTTCGTCACGTTGACGGGCTCCGGCAGTGACATTGAGCGAGGGCGACGCCGGGCCCCGTCGGGCAGGAGGAGGAGGAGGAGGAGGAGGCGGGCAGGAGCGGCTTCCAGACCCCGCGCGCCCACCCCACCCGCCGGCTTTCCCCGGAGGGAGTGGGCCAGGCGCCCAGGATTGGAAGCCCGCCTTCCTTTCGCTGCCCCTCCAAAGTGGGGTAGATGCTCCTGGCGCAGGAGGCTCCGTTGGCTGTGCTGGCTAACACTCGCATCTAGTATTCGTAATAGAAAAGAGGAGAGGAGAGAAGAAAAAAGAAAAGAATGGAATGGAATGGAATGGAATAGAATGGAGAATATAGAGAATATAAGAGAATATAGAGAATAGAATAGAATTACAGAATAGAATAGAGTGTAGAATGTAGAATGTAGAGAATAGATTAGAAGGTAGAATATAGAGAATATAAGAGAATATAGAGAATAGATTAGAATGTAGAATATAGAGAATATAAGAGAATATAGAGAATAGAATAGAATTAGAGTGTAGAATGTAGAATGTAGAGAATAGATTAGAAGGTAGAATATAGAGAATATAAGAGAATATAGAGAATAGATTAGAATGTAGAATATAGAGAATATAAGAGAATAGAGAATAGAATAGAATTACAGAATAGAATAGAGTGTAGAATGTAGAATGTAGAGAATAGATTAGAAGGTAGAATATAGAGAATATAAGAGAATATAGAGAATAGATTAGAATGTAGAATATAGAGAATATAAGAGAATAGAGAGAATAGAATTACAGAATAGAATAGAGTGTAGAATGTAGAATGTAGAGAATAGATTAGAATGTAGAATATAGAGAATATAAGAGAATATAGAGAATAGAATAGAATTACAGAATAGAATAGAGTGTAGAATGTAGAATATAGAGAATAGATTAGAATGTAGAATATAGAGAATATAAGAGAATATAGAGAATAGAATAGAATTACAGAATAGAGTACAATAGAATACAATATCTTTCCTTGGAGAAAGACAAAACTTGGACAGCCAGATGGGCAACATAGACAGGCCATCAATGTATTTATTTATTCAACTGATATGCTGCCCATCTTACCAAGAGCCAACTCTCCGTGTCTTGCAATGGAGTCAAAGCCACAAGATGAAGCAGTAGAGCTGCAGCGTCCAATCTTAGCAACTTTTAAGACTCGTGGACTTCAATTCCCCAAATGCCCCAGCCACCTTTCCAGAGCTCATGCCTGTGTTTATATTGTGGTCCCCTGCACTTTGCCTCAAGACACTAGTCCTCACGTTGTTGTTAAGCTTTAAGCACCCTCAACACACCCTGAAGTAGAAGTGGCCTCAGATGCAAATAGGGTTCCTTTTCCGCAGATCTTGGTGTGTGCTGGGATCAAGGATTCTTCCTTTCTTCTTCTTCTTCTTCTTCTTCTTCTTCTTCTTCTTCTTCTTCTTCTTCTTCTTCTTCTTCTTCTTCTTCTTCTTCTTCTTCTTCTTCTTCTTCTTCTTCTTCTTCTTCTTCTTCTTCCTCTTCCTCTTCTTCTTCTTCTTCTTCTTCTTCCTCTTCTCCTTCTTCCTTCTTCCTTCTTCCTTCTCCTTCCCCTCCTTCTCCTTCCTTCTTCTTCTTCCTTCTTCTTCTTCTTCTTCCTTCTCCTTCTCCTTCCCCTTCCTTCCCCTTCCTTCTTCTTCTTCCTTCTTCCTTCTTCCTCCTCCTTCCTTCCTTCCTTCCTTCCTTCCTTCCTCCTCCTCCTCCTCCTCCTTCCTCCTCCTCCTTCCTCCTCCCTCCTTCTTCTTCTCCTTTTTCCTCCTCCTCCTCCTCTTCTTTTCCTCTTCCTCCTCTTCCTCCTCCTCCTCCTCCTCCTCCTCCTCCTCCTCCTCCTCCTCCTCCTCCTCCTCCTCCTCCTCCTCCTGTCTGTCATCTTTGATCAAGCTAGTTGACAGGTTTCCAAAGGATTCTTTCTGCCAAGTTTCCTGCCATGTTCCGCAGCTCCAAGGCATTCTCCAGAACCTCTCAGGGTAGGGGAGAAGAAAAGCAGAGCTCCCATCCTATGAAAGCATTAAAGCACAGTTCCCAAATCCCGAAAGTGGGAAGGCAGCCTGCAAAACAGAAGAGTGTTGACAGGAGCAACTGAAAACATGCTTGCACGCCTGGCTTCAGATTCCCGTAACCGAGCAGAAGGATGCTTCCTTCGAAGCAGAAACCAGCCAGAAGGGTTGGAGCTGAACCACAGAAGCTTTTCACAGCCAAATGTTCACCCTTAATGGTTTCCCACAAGCACAAAGTTTTACTTGAACGCCACGTTTTGCAAATGATCTTCTCGCTCCATTTTTCTAAACCCGTTCGAAGTAGCCTGCCATGTTTTCTGTTTGTTCTACACTTGGTTTTTAAATTTTATTTTGCTATGCAGGTTCGGTGGGTGGACTTCCATTCTACAAGCCCCCCTCCGTCCTGACCAGGCCCTCCACACATACATCCAGGGGCCGCAGGGTGGATGCACAAGTTGAATGAATACAAGGAGAACTGTGTGCCCGGAGGTTTTAGCTGCCCGCAGCTGCTTTGAAGAATGAGGTGGGTGGCGTACAAATTTAATCAATAAAATTCCATCCCTCCCTAATCAAGGAGAGAAGCAATCTGGAATTGAGGAGAAACTTCAACAGATTAACAGATAATCAGAGTTGGAAGGGACTTGTAGGTCATCTAGTCCAACCCCCCACTCAAATGGGAGACCCTACAGCATTTCTGACAGAGGGCAGTCCAGTCTCTTCTTGAAAGCCTCCAGGGATGAAGCTCCCACAACTTCTGAAGGCAAATTTCTGTTCCATGGGTTGATGGTTCTCACTGTCAGAAAGTTTTTCCTTATATCCAGGTTGAATCTCTCCTTGATCCGTTTCCATCCATTGTTCCTTGTCTGGCCTTTGGGGGGCCGGTTGCCTTTTTGGAGAAGCTCCTTTGGGACAGTCATCACCTGGAGGATTGAGAATCTCTCTAGGTGTTCTGTTGTTCTGTTATTCTGCTCTTTTTCTTTCTTCTCGTGGAAACTGATCAAGGAGAGAAGCAACGTAGAACTCAGGAGAAATTCCCTGACAGTGAGAACAATTAACCAGTGGAACTGCCTGTCTCCAGAAGTTGTGGGTGCTTCATCGCTGGAGCTTTTCAAGAAAAGATTGGACAGCCCTTTGTCTGGAATGGTACATGGTCTCCTGTCTAAGCAGGGGGTTGGACTAGAAGATCTCCAGGGTCCCTTCCAACTTCTATTCTATTCTAAATTCTATTCCAATTTTCTGTTCTGTTCTATTGTATTGTATTCTATTCCTTTTCCTTTTCCTTTTCCTTTTCCTTTTCCTTTTCCTTTTCCTTTTCCTTTCCTATTTCCTATTATTTTCTACTCTCCAACGCACTCTGAGGTCCTCCTCCTGCACTTCTTATCGGCTGCCAAGCCAGGTGGGGCTGCTGCTCAGGGCTGCCTGGCGCTCGGATGCTCCACAGCCTTGCAGCTTTTCCCCAAAGCCTTTCCGTTAATCCTACTTGGGGCGTAGAGGGTTCGGGGAATCCCGCAAGGCCTCCCTTGTGCTCTAGAGAGGCACCCAGCCGCTTGCCCCGCCCGAGAGCTTCAGGCCAGTGGGAACCTGGGGAGAAAAGCCGCTTCAGAGGCGAAGCACCTGGGCCTTTTCCCCCAGAGGAAGGAGAGGCCCTGGGATGGATTTGGGGGTCTTTCAGGGCAGCCCAGAGAAAACCCCCTCCCTCCCTCCCTCCCTCCCTCCCATTCACCCTTCGGCCACCCTTCCTGCTGCAAACAAAAACAGCAATAAAAAGCAGGCTTGGCACAAAGGAGCCAGATCAGCTAGCCGGTTTTATTCTGACTGGCTGTGGCTGTGTGAGCCAAACAGTCCTTTCCATGATTGGGCGTAAGACTAGCACTGATGATGTTGCCTGGTTGGGTCATGAAACGTCTGTAAGAAAGCAACCAAGCTCAGAGAGCACCAAGGACCCCATAGTCCTCCTCCTCCTCCTCCTCCTCCTCCTCCTCCTCCTCCTCCTCCTCCTCCTCCTCCTCCTCCTCCTCCTCCTCCTCCTCCTCCTCCCTCCTCCTCCTCCTCCTCCCCACAAACCCCACTCCCTTCTAGACTGATGATGTTGCCTAGTTGGGTCATGAAACGTCTGTAAGAAAGCAACCAAGCTCAGAGAGCACCAAGGACCCCATAGTCCTCCTCCTCCTCCTCCTCCTCCTCCTCCTCCTCCTCCTCCTCCTCCTCCTCCTCCTCCTTCCTCCTCCTCCTCCTCCTCCTCCCCACAAACCCCACTCCCTTCTAGACTGATGATGTTGCCTAGTTGGGTCATGAAATGTCTGTAAGAAAGCAACCAAGCTTAGAGAGCACCAAGGACCCCATAGTCGTCCTCCTCCTCCTCCTCCTCCTCCTCCTCCTCCTCCTCCTCCTCCTCCTCCTCCTCCTCCTCCTCCCCACAAACCCCACTCCCTTCTAGACTGATGATGTTGCCTAGTTGGGTCATGAAATGTCTGTAAGAAAGCAACCAAGCTCAGAGAGCACCAAGGACCTCATAGTCCTCCTCCTCCTCCTCCTCCTCCTCCTCCTCCTCCTCCTCTCCTCCTCCTCCTCCTCCTCCTCCTCCTCCTCCTCCTCCTCCTCCTCCTCCTCCCCACAAACCCCACTCCCTTCTAGACTGATGATGTTGCTAGTTGGGTCATGAAATGTCTGTAAGAAAGCAACCAAGCTCAGAGAGCACAGCACCCAAGGACCTCATCCTCCTCCTCCTCCTCCTCCTTCTCCCTCCTCCTCCTCCTCTCCTCCTCCTCCTCCTCCTCCTCCTCCTCCCCATAAACCCCACTCCCTTCTAGCACTGATGATGTTGCTGGGTTGGGTCATGAAATGTCTGTAAGAAAGCAACCAAGCTCAGAGAGCACCAAGGACCCCATAGTTCTCCTCCCCACAAACCCCACTCCCTTCTAGTGATGAATTGCAGGGTTGTAAGGGAGCTCAGAGGTCATCTAGTCCAACCTCCTCCCCCAGGCAGGAGCCCTTACCATGCTAGACAAAGGGCTGTCCAAACTTTTCTTCCAGACTTGCAGTGATGGAGCTTTCGTACAACCTGAGCCTCCCCGCCCCCTTTATTTCGTCAGCTCACACCTCCATGATCCACACCCTGCCACGCTGTTGACCTTTTTTGCCCTGCCTTCCCTGCCCTGCCCCAGGGACACCACGGAAGGTTCGCCTGCCGGAAAGCCGGTTGGTGACCCCCAAAATTCTTCAGGGGATTTTCAGGCCAGTTTATTACAATCAAAGCTTAGTACACAAAATTGTCTGCCACAATGTCCTGTTGGTCCATGACTACTTCCGTTTCAACTACAATAACAAACAATAGATACAAACTCAAACTGCTCCAAACTCGATTGCAGAGAATACAACTTCAGCAACAGAGCGGTCAATGCCTGGAATGTCCTACAGCCTCAAAACTTGAACCTTCAAGACTTGAACCTTAAACGGTCTACCATGGACCTAACTCCATTCTTAAGTGTTCAAATTAAACAAACATAAACTGTGTATAAAAGCAAACCTTTTTTAATGCAGCGCTGAGAATTCCGTGTATTGCCACCAAGAGGCATTTAAACGTAATTGTCCAATAAGGGTTAATGGAGAGGCAGTTTCTGCAAGCAACACCAGAATGTTTCCTTCCTGCCTTCCTTACAGGATTAGCCCAGTAATTTCTTCCAACAACCGGTTCTCCAAACTGCTTAGAATGTTAACAACCGGTTCTAGCGAATAGGTGCGAACTGGTAGAATCCCACCCCTGATTATACCCGTTTGTACTTATATGTTTACATGTTATGTCCATACTTCTACTTGTTTTCTCATACATGCTTAGCAAGCTAAACTAACTAAATAAAACTAAAGCAGGAGGAGCGGGTGGGAGGAAGGCTGCCGGAGGGGAGCAACTGGGTCTCCTCTGCCACCCCACAGGCAGCCCCAGAGCCCTGGCAGGAGGGGGTGGGTGTGAGCCAGCTGAGCCTTCTCTGCTCAGGTAAAGCGTTGATGCCGAAGGGCCATTTTTCCTGCTCTCTCTCTCTCTCTCTCTCCTCCCGCGCGGCTTGGCTCATTTATTGTTCTGCCGTGCAGCCCAGCTGTCATCCCCTAAACCTCACTCATCCATTTAACCTTGGGGGAAGAAACACATTTGGTGCCAGATAAGGCGCATCGGAGGGTGGCGAGAGGTAAGCCCCCCCCCTGCTGCTGCGGCCTGATGGATGCGCTACAAGGGCCTGGCACGACCCAGCCTTGTACGTTATCTGGGTGCTCCCAGCAGGCCCTCCATCATTCCGGAGGGACAGGAGGAGGAGGAGGCGGGCAAGGAAGCTGCCTGGCGGGCTCAGGACAGCAGCACCCTCTTTGTGTGTGTGTATCTGTGTGTGTGTGTGTGTGTGTGTGTCCATCCCCAGGAGGGAGGGAGGACTGAGTCAGACCCGCTGGTCCTGGAGAAGGAGGTGTTGGAAGTTAAAACCCACCCCTCTCCTAGGAAAATGAAATATTTTGGGACATACTCAAAAGGCAGGATATTTCCCCTAAAAACAGAAGTAGAAACTCAGAAGCAGAAGCTCACCCCCTCACCTTTTGTTAATGGGCGTGTGAGATAGTGGCTAAGAAAAACCACCAGGATTCAAAGTTGATCCAAGGAAAAAGGCTTTATTGTAGCATTTCTGCAGAAACGGGTTCCTGCCCTGGCAGGTGGGAGGAACGAAAGGCAAAGCTTAAAGGCTCTACTCTTATACCCAAAACTACCCCCTACTACTCCCCCCCCCCCAGTATACAAATGGCTTGATTTACAATCTATCTTTCAGGATACAAGTTACATTTTATTATCTTTCATGGTGCCTAGCTCGTAACAGACACTTCTTTATCCGGTATCTAGCATTTCAAAGGCATTCCAAAATGTGCGATAGTTCCCAGCACTTCAAAAACTTTCCAAGATCAGTTCTAATCAGTGCATTTCCGCATTTCCTTACTTCAAAAGGAAAACCTCCCTTTTTCATCATGAGCTTTGAGTCATAAAATGAATACACTTCCCACAGGCGGGTCATGAAGGCCCGGGCCAGAGTATTCTACATAACAAAGGCCTCTACCCACCTCCGATTGCATCAGCCAGCACTCAGGTGAAGCCCTATGGCCCAGACAAAGCCTACAATGTTAGCTAAGGACCCCGCCGCTGGGAGTCTGACAGCCAATGGGGTACATTTCTTGCCCAGGAACAGGAAACCATAAGGTGGGGACCAAGGGAGGGTATATAACTGAGGCACTTTTAGCATGTCAGCCCTTTTCACCCAGGAGCTCCAAGGGATGTGATCCTGTCCACCCTTAAACCCTCTTTCCAAGCAGTCGAGTCACCCTGTTTCCACTGTCTTTCTTCCCCGCTTGGAACTGAACCCAGAAGGCCGTTTCTTCTTCTAACAGAGGCAGCTGGGCGGGATTATGGAACTTGGATGGGTGCCTGGAGATGCTCCATCGCTGGAGGGGGTTCAAGAAGAGACCGGACAGCCATTGGTCTGGAATGGTCTAGGGGAGGGGTCCCCCAACGGGGCAACTTTAAGACTTCAACTCCCAGAATTCTCCAGCCAGCTTAAAGTGGCCCAGTTTGGAGACCTCTGGCATAGGGGGAGGGGGCCCAGCCGTGGGAAGGTTTCAGGCTGGTGGACTTCAACGCCCGAGGGAAGGCCTACAGGCCGGGGAGGTTCTTGTAATGTAGGTTAAAGGGAAAGGTTCTTCCCCTCGCACATCCGTGCTAGTCGTTTCTGGCTCTAGGGGGCGCTGTTCATCTCCGTTATGAAGCCGAAGAGCTTGGATTGTTCCCAACAGGGACTCTCGCCTGGCCCTGAAACCAGTGAAGACCAACAGATACAAGGAATGGTATTCTCTTTCTTTCTTTCTTTCTTTCTTTCTTTCTTTCTTTCTTTCTTTCTTTCTTTCTGTCTGTCTGTCTGTCTGTCGGTCTTTCTTTCTTTCTTTCTTTCTTTCTTTCTTTCTTTCTTTCTTTCTTTCTCTCTTTCTCTCTTTCTTTCTCTCTGTCTTTTCTTTCTTTCTTTCTTTCTTTCTTTCTTTCTTTCTTTCTTTCTTTCTTTCTGTCTGTCTGTCTGTCTGTCTGTCTGTCTGTCTGTCTGTCTGTCTGTCTTTTTTTCTTTCTTTCTTTTTTCTTTCTTTCTTTCTTTCTCTCTCTCTCTCTTTATTTCTCTCTTTCTCTCTTTCTTTCTCTCTTTCTTTCTTTCTTTCTTTCTTTCTTTCTTTCTTTCTTTCTTTCTTTCTTTCTGTCTTTCTTTCTTTTTCTTTCTTCAAGATCCCTTCCAACTCTGATTATGTTATTCTTTCTTTCTTTCTTTCTTTCTTTCTTTCTTTCTTTCTTTCTTTCGTCTGTCTTTTTTTTTCTTTCTTTCTTTCTTTCTTTCTTTCTTTCTTTCTTTCTTTCTTTCTTTCTTTCTCTCTCTTTCTCTTTTCTTTCTTTCTTTTCTTTCTTTCTTTTTCTTTCTTTTTCTTTCTTTTTTCTTTCTTTCTTTCTTTCTTTCTTTCTTTCTTTCTTTCTTTCTTTCTTTCTTTCTTTCTTTCTTTCTTTTTCTTTCTTCAAGATCCCTTCCAACTCTGATTATCTGTTCTTCTTTCTTTCTTTCTTTCTTTTTCTTTCTTTCTTTCTTTCTTTCTTTCTTTCTTTCTTTCTTTCTTTCTTTCTTTCTTTCTTTCTTCCTTCCTTCCTTCCTTCCTTCCTTCCTTCCTTCCTTCCTTCCTTCCTTCTTTCTTTCTTTCTTTCTTTCTTTCTTTCTTTCTTTCTTTCTTTCTTTCTTTCTTTCTTTCTTTCTTTCTTTCTCTCTCTCTCTCTCTTTCTTTCTCTCTCTCTCTCTCTCTCTCTCTCTCTCTCTCTCTCTCTTTTGTTGGAGTTCTCCAGCAAAAGGGTCTCAGCCGTTAAAGGAGCCAAGATCTCAAACAATACGCAAACATGATTTTTACACACTTATGATGAACGTGTCTGTCTTGTTTTCTTGTTGCTAGGCAGTGGTGTCCCACCATTCGTTATTGGTCTTGTTACACTCATCACAGCTGCGACTTTCTGCCTTCACAATTCCTTTAACCACCTGAGTCCTTCCGTGTTTTTCTCTGTAGGCATCATCGTTGCATTTAACTGAACTGCAGAACTGAAGAAGCTTCTTGGATGAGAAGCGAAATGTCTTCAAGGAAAAAAAAACCCAAAGTCCAGTCTAGTTGCCTTTTGAAAAAGCACCTTTGGGCTTGCAGGAAAACCACCCAGCTCAAAGAAGCCCCAAGGTCCCCCCCCCCACATCCTGACTCACCTAAAGGAAGCTTGGAGAGGAAGAAGAAGAAGAAGAAGAGGAAGAGTGGGAGGCCAGAAGATGTTCTGACCTAGACCTTCCCAAGATCATGAAGCCGACTCCTCGTCCTGATAAAACCCCTTTTTATTTAGGTTCAAGGGAATTCCTCTCCAGCAAAGAGTCTTCCATGAGATTTCACAACCACAGACCTTGATCAGGCTGGGAGAGTTGCCAAGGCCGATATCTTCCAAACGCCACGCTGTAGCAGACATTACTTGGCAAGAAGTCAGGAACAGATCTTCACCCTCATGAATTGAATTAATTGCCTCCTGCAAACCCCACTCCCCCTTTGCTCCTCTTTTATTCCCTCTGGGAGGGGCCATTCACTGTCCACCTGTGGCTTTACTCCCGAGTCGACCCTTGTTCCTTAGCTATTCCCTTCTCCTGGCAGCTCTGTGCATGCGCACAGTGGGAACAGGCTCCAGCCGTTCTTCTTCCCCACTGATCTCCAACTCTGAAAGCAGCTGATAACTGTCGGATGGCCCTGGCCCCAACCCTACCTCTGATGCAGAGTCCCTGTCAGAGCCTTCCCCAGACTCCAGGACTGGCCCATGCTCCTCCCCAACCTCCTCACTGTCTGAGTCAGATGCCAGTTCCACTGGCCACTGGTGGGCCACAACACGAGGTCCCATAGTGTCCCCAAGACCCAATTCTCTTTGTCCCTCAATGACATCTGGCTTCTTATATCCCAGACCTCACCAGCTTAGAAGGTGACTTTCCCACACTCAAGCCCAGGCCAGGCCAGGCCAGGCCAAACAATAATGCTGCAGGGGGAGAAGAGAACCAAGAAGAACCAGGATGTGGCTTTTTTATGCCTCCGCAATTCCTTTAACCACCTGAGTCCTTCCGTGTTTTTGTCTATAGACATCATCATTGCCTTTAACTGAATTGCAGAACTGAAGAAGCTTCTTGGATGAGAAGCGAAATTTTCAAGGGAAGTTTTGAAGGGAAAGAAAAAAAAAAACTCTAAGAAAACCCAGTTGCCCTTTGGAAAAGCACCTCTGGGACTGCCAGGGGGCACCTAATGAGCCACTTGGCCTCTGGGTGGCAGGTGCCCCCTCTGGAGAGCCAGGGAGCTGGCAGTAATGGATGGAGGGTGGCCGGGGGGCGGGGGCAGCCCAGCGCCTGGGTGACGGATGGGAGCTGCCGGCAGCTGACACAGCCAACCCCTTCGGAGCAGGGCAGTGATAGATGCTAATTCTAATTTTAAATATCGGCAGCTGAATTCCTCCAGAGAAGCAGCGGCACAGAATTTAGGGCACAGCTGCTAAGTTCAGATAAGGTGCAAAATTTCTCCCTGTGTGCAGCAAGTTTCTTAATAACGAAAATTGGGTGACGGATGCTGCTGTCATCGGAATATAATCTCCACGGTTGGAGCCCTTCAACTCCAGAGCTGTCTCTGAGTGGCTTGTGAGTACGGGGCCCTGTGTGAGCGAGTGTGTGTGACTCTGTGTGTGTGTGTGTGTGTCAGAGAGACAGAGGAGGAGGGCTGGAGAATAGTGAGATTTCTCCTTGATTGGCAGGATATCTCTCCCCCACTCCTGTCTTCCTGCAGTGAGTGACGGACCCTGGGCCCCCCCTGAAGGAAGGTGGGCAGTGCAGAGGGGAGGGGAGAGGCCAGGCCAAATTATAAGTGCTGCCTTAAAGGAATTGGAGGCCCATCTGGTCACTACAGGCTGGACTGGATCCCTGCTCTACCTGGATTCACTCACGATGCTTCCTCCCACCTCCTCTGATTCAGGGCAAGAGATCCTGGGCAGATTCCCACCCCCTCTGCCCCCCTTCCAAGCATGCCTGTATGATGTAACAGGAAACAGCATTGGAAGGGACCCCAGAGATCTTCTAGTCCAATCCTCTGCCCAAGCCAGCATCCTTGTACCATTCTGGCCAAATGGCTGTCCACTCTCTTCTACTTCACTTTCAACCGTCTCTTTGGGACGGTTTAGATCCGATAGGACCGTCCAGGAGGAAAGATATCGGCAGCGATCTCAGACCTCCAAGTTCGCATGCTGTATCATCACGATGCCAGCTCTGCCCCAGCCCGGCTGTCCAGTCTCTTCTTGAAAACCTCTAGTGATGGAGCACTCAACAACTTCTAGTGGCAAGCCGTTCCACTGATTAACTGTTCTCAATGTCAGGTAACTTCTCCTTATTTCCAGGTTGAATCTCTCCTTGTTCCATTTCCATCCATTATTCCTTCTCTGGCCTTCGGGTGCTTTGGAGAATAGCTTGACCCCCTCCTTCTCTCTGGGGCAGCCCCTCAAATATTGGAAGGCTACTCTCCTGATGGCAGGAAATACGACTTCAGTAACAGAGCGGTCAATGTCTGGTATCCTCTACCTGACTCTGTGGTTTCTTCCCCAAACCCCCAAAACTGTAACCTTAGACTGTCTTCTATTGACCTCACCCCTTTCCTAAGAGGTCTGTAGGGGGCGTGCATAAGCACACCAACATGCCTACCGTCCCTGTCCTATTGTTTCTTTTTATTTTTCTTATATGTATCCATGTATTCATAACCATGTTTTTACTTATACCTGTTATCTTATAATTGCTTGACAAATCAAATAAATATAAATAAAATAAAGAATAGAATAGAATAGAATAGAATAAAATAGAAATTAGCATAGAATAGAATAGAGTAGAGTAGAGTAGAGTAGAGTAGAATAGAATAGAATAGAATAGAATAGAATAGAATAGAATAGAATAGAATAGAATAGAATAGAATAGAATAGAATAGGAATGGAATAGATAAAGGAAAGAATAGAATAGAATAGAATAGAATAGAATAGAATAGAATAGAATAGAATAGAATAGAATAGAATAGAATAGAATAGAATAGAATAGAATAGAATAGAATAGAATAGAATAGAATAGAATTCTTTATTGGCCAAGTGTGATTGGACCCACAAGGAATTTGTCTTCGGTGACCCCAATGGGAGCCTCAGCTGTCGGGGTCTGAGTGGGGCCTGGAGCCCCCTCGATTTGGCTTCCAGGGAGACACCGTCCCGCCCCGGCCCACAGGGGTGGTGGGCTCAGGTTCCTGGAGGATACAGAGCCAAGCCATGGGTGACAGCAGCAGCTCCGCCGACAAGATTGGTGAACCAGGCAGGAAACGGTTCATCGGTTGGAAATGTTTAATCTTCCATTTGACCTTATCAAAAGTTTATTTGCACTGGGATTCGGAATTAAGTTTCCTTAAATCATCTGCCGCTGATTTTACACCGACTTAATTTCTCCGTGTTCGAAGGAGCTTATGGTTGCTTTCTGCCAGCCCGGGAAGAAGGAACAGAGAATGGCAGGGATGGAAGGGGCCACAGAGGTCTTCTAGTCCAGCCCCCAACTCAAGGCAGGAGTCTTTATATTACCCGGGTCAAATAGTTATCCAAGAAGGGGAGCTTCTCCTTTCCTCTTGGGGTGAAGGGACTGCCTCTCTGCCTCTTGGGAGGGCTGGAAGCCGGGCATTGGATTCCAATTCTCAGTCTCTCCTTCTCTGTTCTGACCTGGGCTTCCCAAAAGCATGAAGCCGAACTCCTCATCCCGATAAAACCTCTTTTATTTAGGTTCAAGGGAATTCCTCTCCAGCAAAGTCCCGGCCAACAGTCTTTCAAGAGATTTCACAACGACAGACCTTGATCAGGCTGGGAGAGTTGCCAGGCTGATAGCTTCCAAACACCACTCTGTAGTAGCACTGACTTGGCAAGAAGTCAGGAATAGATCTTCACACTAATTAAAGGAACTAATTGTCTCCTGCAAACTCCACTCCCCTTTTGCTCCTCTTTATTCCCTCTGGGAGGGGCCATTCACTGTCCACCTGTGGCTTTACTCCCGAGTCGGCCCTTGTTCCTTAGCTGTTCCCTTCTCCTGGCAGCTCTGTGCAGGCGCACCCTGGGAACAGGCTCCAGTTGTTCTTCTTCCCCACTGATCTCCAACTCCAAAGGCAGCATCATGATAACTGTCGGACGGCCCTGGCCCCATCTCTGCCTCCGAGGCAGAGCCCCTCGCCAGAGCCTTCCCCAGACTCCAGGACTGGTCCATGCTCCTCCCCAACTTCCTCACTGTCTGAGTCTGCAGCCAGCTCCACATTCTCCCAACTGGAAGAACCGAAGGTCAGAGTGGCCCCTCAGAGATGGTCCAGTCCTGCCGCCCTTCTCTTGGCACCGGTGCCCATAGATCCAAGATGGCTCTGCACCGCTGCACCCCGCAAACCAGCCCGCCTAGAAGCAAGATCAGTGACAGCAGGATGGAGAGCAGGAGTCAGGTCCCTCCTCTGCCCCCAGAGCTTGCTGGGCGCTTGGGGGGCCACTTGCCCTTCCCAGAGCAGCCTACCTTGCAGGGGGTTGTGGGACAAAAAGGGAGGAGGGAGAGCGAGAGGTGCCAAAAAGGATGGGAAAAGCCAGGTTGTACACAGTGGTGGGATTCTACCACTTTCCCTACAGGTTCGGTGATTGTGCACTTCGCATGTGTGCGCACACCTAATACGGGTGTGTGCACCTAACACACACACACACACACACACACACACACAGAGTTTTCCACACACCAGTTGAGGCTCAGCTGTGCCATCAGCTAAGAGGAGAAAGAAGGGAAAAGCGCAGGGAGCGGCTGGGAGGACTGATTCTGCCCTTTTCCCTTCTTTCTCATCTGAGGCTTTTTACTTTTGCTACCGGTTCAGCTGAACCAGACCAAACCGGTAGCATTTCACCACTGGTTGTACAGTCTGAGGACGTGAACCCCGCATGGCTCTCTCTGTTGCTTCTGTAGAAGGGAAATGGGGGGCCCGTGTCTCCAACAGCAGGCAGAGGGTACGCCTTGCCCAGCGTGAGTTGAGGGGGCTTAACTGCTCTTTACCTGAGGACTAGAATCTTGAGGGAAAGCCCAAGTATCTTGTCAGCGGATTAGAGATTAACAGAGTCGGAAGGGATCTTGCAGGTCATCTAGTCCAACCCCCCCACCCAAACGGGCGGAACCAAGATGGCCTCCCACTGATTCTCAAGGAGGGCACAGTGAATGTCCTGGGGGCAGCATCTCCCCCTCCTTCCCACTGTCAGCCCCCCCCCCCGCGACCCCAAACTTGGCCAGCAGGGGAACTGAGCTGCATTAGGACGGGCCATGGATGCCCCCCTTGGCACCTGCCTGGCCATGGGGGAGAGGGCTTCTCCCAAGGACATGGGAACCTTGTTCAGGGGGCTGTCTTCCTGGGGGGGGGGGGTCATAAGGACCCTCAGGGCCCCTCCCAGCCAGAGTTCTGGCTGATTCTGAGTAATTTGCCCCAATTTACGACCCTTCTGTGATTACCATGATTTCTATCCCAACTTCCCCATTAATCCTCCAGAAGGGGGTGCAAACAATTGTAAAAAATACAATAAAATACTATTTTTAAAGGGGCATTTCTTACCATGCGGTTGGCATAATGGTTGGGGAAGGGGGGGAAGAAGACATCCAGCCCCCCCTTGCTCCAATCCCTCCCCTTCCTCTGGACCGGAGCCCAGGTGAATGTACCTTTTTGCTGGCTTTGCCGCTTCCAAGCTACCACCCACCTGCCCCTGCCTACCTGGTGCCCCCCCCAAAACCACAGCGTGTGTTTAATTCAAGGCAGGTGGGGGCACCAGGTTGTGGGGAGAGTTCTAGGCATCAAGCTACCTGCCTGCAGTCTAAGCTGTTCGCCCAGCCTCCAGATTTTGCTCTCGTGTCCATGAGGATGCTACAGTGGCCGCAAGGGTGAAAAACAGTCCATAGTTCACTTTTTCCAGGGTTGTCGCAACTTCAAACATCACTAAAGACTGTAAGTTGAGGCGACCTGTAACTGAAGGTGGGATGCAGATGGGTGGGCGGCCTGGAGCATAGAAGACAATTGTGCCACCCCTGCTAGCACCTCCAGGAAGGTGGGATGCTTCGGGGGGCTGTTTTGGAGGCAGATTTGAGACTCTCTGGGTCTTGAAGTTGCTTTATACTCAATCAGTCAATAATCAATCCATCAGAATAGAGCTGGAAGGGACCTCGGAGGTCTTCTAGTCCACCTCCTGCTCAAGCAGGAAGGACCATTTCGGATAAATGGTTGTGTCCAATCTCTTCTGAAAAACTTCCAGTGATGGCACACTCGCAACTTCTGGAGGCCAGCCGTTCCATTGACCATGAAATATATAGAATAATAGTGTTGGAAGGGACTTCAGAGGTCTTCTAGTCCAACCCCCTGCTCAAGCGGGAGACCCTAGACCATTTCAGATGAAGGGCTGTCCGATCGCTTCTTAAAAGCTGCCAGTGATGGAGCAGCCACAACTTCTGGAGGCAAACTGTTCCTTGCTTCCCTCCTTCCCTCCTTCCTTCCTTCCTTCCTTCCTTCCTTCCTTCCTTCCTTCCTTCCTTCCTTCCTTCCTTCCTTCCTTCCTTTTCTTCTGTTCTCCCTCCCTCTCTCCTCCCTCCCTCATCTATCTTATCTTGTCTTGTCTTAATCTTGTCTTAATCTTGTCTTATCTTTCTATCCATTTATCCATCCATCCATCCATCTATCCATCCATCCATCCATCCATCCATCCATCCATCTATCCGTCTATCCATCCATCGTCATCCCCATCGTCCATCCATCCATCCATCCATCATCCATCATCCATCATCCATCATCCATCATCCATCATCCATCATCCATCCATCCATCCATCCATCCATCCATCCATCTATCCATCTCCACCCACTATCTATCTATCTGTCTATCTATCTGTCCATCTGTCCATCTGTCCATCCATCCATCCATCCATCATCCATCCATCCATCCATCCATCCATCATCCATCCATCATCATCATCCATCTATCCATCCATCCATCCATCCATCCATCCATCCATCCATCATCATCTCATCCATCCATCCATCCATCCTCATCCATCTGTCCATCCATCCATCTGCCCATCTATCCATCCATCCATCATCCATCCATCCATCCATCCATCCGTCTGTCTCTATCTATCTATCCATCCATCCATCCATCCATCCATCCATCCATCCATCCATCCATCCATCCATCCATCTATCTATCTATCTATCTATCTATCTATCTATCTATCTATCTATCTATCTATCTATCTATCTATCTATCTCAGCATCATACAATCCTAGGGGCTGGATGGGACCTTGGAGGTCTTCTAGTCCAGCCCCCTGCCCAAGCAGGCAACCCTACATCGTTTCAGACAAGTGGCTGTCCAGTCTCTTCTTAAAAACTTCCCGTGACGGAGCAGTCACAACTTCCAGAGGCAAAAGCTGTTCCACTGGTTCATTGTGTAATACTCTGTGTGTATGGTGTGTATGGTGCATGCCTGTGTGTGTGTCTGTCCATGTGTGTCCTCGGCTGGCACATCTCTGATTTGCAGGGCTTCTTTCTGAAATGTAAACCCCCCCCCCTTTAGCCATGTAACGCTCCAGGTGGGGATCCCTCCATCCTCACCATCACGGGAGCAATGCCAGCCAGCCGGGCCCTGCCAGCTTGGCGCCTTCCCTGCAGGCGGAGGGAGCCCCGTCCATCGGCAGGTCTGCCAGGGAACAAAGCCTCAATCAAACCCCTTGATTGGGGTCGCAGGTGGCACCACCCCCGTCTCGCCTGCGCCCGTTCTGGGTGGCGGGATTTAATCAGCGGCCTCTTTTGTGCAGGTGCCGACAGCTGCTGCCTCCTCTGGATTCCTGGGAGAAAAAGGCTGCAGGGTGGATCTTCCAAGACAAGGAAAGATTTCAGGGCCTGGGAAGGCAGGTGGATTGTTTTTAGGATCTGTGGGAGGATTTATCTCAATATATACATGTATATTTTTTTTGAAGGCCTTGGATGGGCCGTCCTCGACTTACAACCACCACCGAGCCCAGACTTTCTGGGGCTAAGCCAGTTTTGCCCCTTTTTATGACTTCTCTTGCCACCGTTGCTAAGCGAACCATTGTAGTTCTTTAGAAGAGGCAGCCCTTGCCTTACAAACGTTCGTTTAGTGACCGTTCAAAGTTACAACGACACTGAAAAAAGTGACTGACGACCGTTTTTCACAGGTACGACCGTTGCAACCTCCCCGGGGCTTAAAATTTGGGGGCTTGGCAACTGACTCATACTTACGATGGTGGCAGTGTCCTGGGGTCACGTGACCCCCTTTTGAGACCTTCTGACAAGCCAAGTCAAGGGGGAAGGCAGAATTGCTTAACAAACATGTGACGAACTTAATGTCAACTCATCAAACATTCCTCGGCCTGTTTTAGTAGTTGCCAAAAAAGAGGTGGAGGAGGAATGAGGAAGGCAACCTGGAAGAGCCATGCAGCAGTTTGGAAGCAAAAGTACATTCCAACTCTTATGTTTAAAAGATTGTAGCTAAACTACCAGAGCTTTTGCCTGTGAATATATTTAATTGGAGAATGTGATTGATGACACCCAGCTCGTGAAGGTGCTCAATGGGAGAATCTGGTTTATGACACACCCAGGGGGGGAGGGAGGGGGAAACCAAGCTCCCAGGGGAGTGTAAATGAGGTAGGCCAGAGTTGGCTTCATACAGGGCAGGGCCAGGATATCACCTCTAATGGATCCTTTGAAGTTTTTTGAAGTTTGGCTCAAGAATCATGATTTTATTTGGGTGACTGCTGGAATCCTGACATAGGGCTTATTTTAAGGGGAAGTCTTACTTTTTTTCTATGTATTGCTTGTGGCAGGGAAGGCGGCTGCATTGCTGCTGTGAGGCGGGAGAGTGGAGCTGCCCCACACGCCCCACACTAGCTTACCTCAGCGTCCCCGCAGCCAGGCCACCCACGTCCCATCACACTTGCCTCACCTGGTGGCAGCAGCTCTGAAATCCCTGTCCAGCAGGACTCTGTGTGGCTGCCAGTGTCAACTCATCAAACATCCCTAGGCCTGTTTTAGTAGTTGCCATAAAAAAAGAGGAGGGGGGAGGAAGGAAATCCAGAAGAACAGTGCAGTAGTTGGAAAATGGAAGTCCATTCCAACTCTTAACTTTAAAAGACTGTAACTAAACCACCAGAGCTTTTGCCCAGTGAATGTATTTAATTGGAGAATGTGATTGATGACACCCAGCCTGTGAGGGTGCTCAATGGGAGAACCTGGTTTATGAGACACCCGGGGGGGAAACAGGGTCCCAGGGGACTGGAAATGATGTAGGCCAGAGTTGGCTTCATGCAGGGCAGGGCCAGGATGTTGCCTCTAATGAATCCTTTGAATTTTTTTGAAGTTTGGCTCGAGAATCATGATTTCATTAGGGCGATTGCTGGAATCCTGACACTTAACACCTGCTGTGATTCACTTAACAACCATGACCAAAAATGTTGCAAAATGGGGCAAGACTCCCTTCACCCATGTTTCACTTAGCAACAGAAACGTTGGGCTCAATTGGGGTCGTATGTCCAGGACTAACCCAGTTGTAAAAGCGAATCTGGCTCCCCCATGGCCTTTGCTTGTCAGGAGGCAAAAAAGGGGGAATTGCATGATCCTGGGACACTGTGATGGTCGTAAATAGGAACCAATGGCCAAGCGTCCGAATTCTGATCATGTGACCATGGGGATTCCACAATGGTCATAAGTGTGAAACACGAGGCTGCCTGGGGAATTCTGGGAGTTGAAGTCCCACAGATCTTTAAGTAAGCAAGTTTGGAGACCTGCTGGCTGGGGGATTCTGGGAGTTGAAGTCCACAAGTCTTATGGCAGAGTATATTCATGAACTGGAATAGAGCTTGGTAACAAGGTCAGCCAATGAGGACTGTTTGGAAACTGAAACTAGAAGTAACTTAGGCGTAGCTCCATGTTAAGCTCTGCAGCTCTGCAGCTATGTGAAGCTCTGAGACGGTCTATTGAAGATGAAATTAACTTGCTTGCTTGCTGAAGACTGGAGCTCTGCTCTGAACTTGCAACATGTTTCTGTCTGAGTTTGCTCCCTGTTGGAAAAACCTACAACTGGTTTGTAAAATCTACTTATGTTTATAAAGATGTGAAATGAAGCATCGGCCATCTGGGTTTATTTTTCTGGCGCTGAATTATCACTGCAAAACTCTCAATATCTTAGAGGGGCTGAATTTGGAGACCTCTGTTCCAAAGCCTGCTCCGAGAAGAGCAGAATGAGAAGAAGAAAGGTAGACTTCATCGTTCTCCGATGCTCTCTTCCTAAAAAAAAAATAAAAATAAAAACATAAAAACGACGAAAAGTTTCACAGTCGCTTGCTAGTTTCAGGGCTGAAATATCAAACATCTGTTTTTGGCCAAGCCAGTTGCCCCCCTCAAAAGGCCTTAAGGGAGGGCCGTGTCCCTTGATGGAGGTTGGCGAAGGGCAGGGATGGCTCTCCATCCTCCCCCGGCGGGGCACGTTGTCCCAGGAACAACTCTCTCCTTTGCAGCTGGCGGCGTGGGGGGCAGATGGCCGGGGGGGGTTGGGGATGAGGGGCAGCCAGTGATCATCTTCTCCCCCGTGAAATGCCAATCCGGCTGGCTGATTGATGCCAGCAGAGAGGCTCCCTTTGCGGGGAGCATCTCAAAGGGGCTCATTCAAACCCTATTAATATTTATGCCTCCGCGAGGAGACCGATAGCTCCTATCAGGTGGCTATTAAGCCTTATCGCCTTGGCCAGGCAGGACTTTGGGGGCAACGAGAAGCCAATTTAATTGCAGGAGCGGGTGGCAGGAGGAGGCCGATAAGACCAGCCAGTTGACAGCCCGAGGAGGCTCCCCGACAGGTCTTGGGGGGGTGGTGATAAGGCAACCCCCACCCCCAAGAAGTCTCGGGATTGCACAGCCCGGTTGGCTGGCTTCTCATGAATAATAATCATTTCTTCTTCCCAAGGCAAAGCACGAGAAAGCAGGGATATTAAAACCGGCGTTCCTGCTCACAGGCGGCAGCGATAATTAAACATTTACCAATAAAAACCTCCGTATTAAAATTTCGACAAAAAGGTAAACAAACTGTTCCCAGCTAAAGGCTAAACTAGGGAAACGAAAAAGAAAACAGATTTTGTAACCGTTGTTGTAGCACTTTTGAAACCGGTGTTGCTTTATTTATTTATTTATTTATTTATTTGATTTGCCCGGTGTTTCAAGATACTTCTCTAGAAAGAATTAAACGCACTTATAAAGACTGGGGTTTATTCAGATTTTGCTACCAGCGGATGGGAAGGACAGCGAGCCGGGCGGGTGGCTCCACCTTGCCGACTTTAAGTTCCGTGACTTCAGCTCCAAGACTTCCTCAGCCAGTATGGGCCAATCACCAGGAGATGGGGAGTTCTAGTCCCGCCTTAGGCATAATAGTCAGGTGGGTGATTTTGGTCCAATCACCAGTTGATGGGGAGTTCTAGTCCCGCCTTAGGCAGGAAAGCCAGCTGGGTGACTTTGGTCCAATCACCAGGAGACAGGGAGTTCTAGTTCCATTTTAGGAATAATAGTCAGGTGGGTGAATTTGGTCCAATCACCAGGAAACGGGGAGTTCTAGTTCCATTTTAGGCATAAAAGCCAGGTGAATGAATTTGGGCCAATCACCAGGAGACAGGGAGTTCTAGTTCCATCTTAGGCATAATAGTCAGGTGGGTGATTTTGGGCCAATCACCAGGAGACAGGGAGTTCTAGTTCTGCCTTAGGCATAATAGTCAGGTGGGTGATTTTGGTCCAATCACCAGGAGACAGGGAGTTCTAGTTCCATCTTAGGCATAATAGTCAGGTGGGTGAATTTGGTCCAATCACCAGGAGACGGGGAGTTCTAGTTCCATTTTAGGCATAATAGTCAGGTGGGTGAATTTGGTCCAATCACCAGGAGACAGGGAGTTCTAGTTCCATTTTAGGCATAATAGTCAGGTGGGTGAATTTGGTCCAATCACCAGGAGACGGGGAGTTCTAGTCCCGGCCTAGGCATAAAAGCCAGGTGAATGAATTTGGGCCAATCACCAGGAGACAGGGAGTTCTAGTTCCATCTTAGGCATAGTAGTCAGGTGGGTGAATTTGTTCCAATCACCAGGAGACAGGGAGTTCTAGTTCCATTTTAGGCATAATAGTCAGGTGGGTGATTTTGGTCCAATCACCAGGAGATGGGGAGTTCTAGTCCCGCCTTAGGCATAAAAGCCAGGTGAATGAATTTGGTCCAATCACCAGGAGACAGGGAGTTCTAGTTCCATCTTAGGCATAATAGTCAGGTGGGTGATTTTGGTCCAATCACCAGGAGACAGGGAGTTCTAGTCCCGCCCTAGGCATAAAAGCCAGGTGAATGAATTTGGGCCAATCACCAGGAGACAGGGAGTTCTAGTTCCATCTTAGGCATAGTAGTCAGGTGGGTGAATTTGGTCCAATCACCAGGAGACGGGGAGTTGTAGTTCCATTTTAGGCATAATAGTCAGGTGGGTGAATTTGGTCCAATCACCAGGAGACAGGGAGTTCTAGTCCCGCCTTAGGCATAATAGTCAGGTGGGTGAATTTGGTCCAATCACCAGGAGACGGGGAGTTCTAGTCCCGGCCTAGGCATAAAAGCCAGGTGAATGAATTTGGGCCAATCACCAGGAGACAGGGAGTTCTAGTTCCATCTTAGGCATAGTAGTCAGGTGGGTGAATTTGGTCCAATCACCAGGAGACAGGGAGTTCTAGTTCCATTTTAGGCATAATAGTCAGGTGGGTGAATTTGGTCCAATCACCAGGAGACGGGGAGTTCTAGTCCCGGCCTAGGCATAAAAGCCAGGTGAATGAATTTGGGCCAATCACCAGGAGACAGGGAGTTCTAGTCCCGCCTTAGGCATAATAGTCAGGTGGGTGAATTTGGTCCAATCACCAGGAGACAGGGAGTTCTAGTCCCGCCCTAGGCATAAAAGCCAGGTGAATGAATTTGGTCCAATCACCAGGAGACGGGGAGTTCTAGTTGTGGGGGAGAGAGGAGGAGGAAGGAGCATCGGGTCTGTTCACTGCCTTGAGTTACTACCGGGGCAGCTTTTAATAGCTGTGCAAAGACAGAAAGCAAACTTTCCCCTCTGCTAAAGGTTTTGCCCCACCTGAGGGGTCTCTGTGCACAGCCCCTGCCCCACCTGGAGGAGGCAGACGCAGCCCCCTGCGGAGCCCTGGACCCCTCCTCTTCCTCCGAAGCCTTTTCATGTCCGTTGCGTGTGGTGCTGCTGCCCTCTAGTGGACAGACGCTGCCTGCGGAGAGTGGGGGGCACCCTTTGGGTGTGTTGTGTGTGAATGTGACATTGGATGTTCTCAGAAGAATCCTTTGGGGTTCCAACTCCAAGAATGAATCCAAAGGAGACCCAGGCAGCCGCGAGGAAAGAAGAATTTATTTATTCCTAAAAGCAGAACGGTTGGCCTTTAGCGAGCGGAACAAAAATAGGGTACAGCAGGAGACTTTTATAGGGGGAGCTTGTCCGAGGTGTGGAATGTCTGCATAGTGAGGTGTGTGTGTGTATGTATGTGTGTAGGTATGCCACCTGTGATGTTTATTCTCGTGTCCCTGCAGTTCTGCTGGGAGGTCTGATTTAATTATCTCTGTGTTTGCAGATCTTATCCTTTGATTTACAGATTAGATCTGGATCACTTTTTGGGGGGGGGGGGTTGAGGAATTTTGAGTAAAAGATATTCCCCAATTTGCTATTTTTAACTTGATTCATTTTAGTTTTAGCTTGATCGTTAATTATCTGGTGGAGACACCGATCCTGAGATCGTTGCAGATTGTGTTAACGTCTGAAGGAAAGATGGATGCAGCGTGAAGAGTAAAATATATTTGGATATAAAACAACTCACATTGCGAGGCAGGAGATGCTGGGGGGGTGGGCCCTGAATTTTGGGCACCTTTAGCTATCACCCACAGGGATGGTGGGGGGGAGGGGGAAACAAAAGTCTTGCCTGCATCCTCTTTCTGGGGTCTTCAGGGTTAGGGAGGGGTTTGCAAGGCGTGGGATTTGTTGTCTGGTTTTGGAAATGATTGCAAGCCAAAACTTATAAAAGAAAACAATGGTTAATTTTTATTTTACTACTTTGCGAAGAGGGTGTGTATCACGTACTCCCAGGTACAGTGGACACACCTTGACATATAACAGATAACCAGAGCCAGAAGGGACCTTGTAGGTCATCTAGTCCAACCCCCACCCAAGCGGGAGACCCTGCCTACCCCATTTCTGTCAAATGTCAGTCCAATCTCTTCTTGAAAGCCTCCAGGGATGAAGCTTCCATAACTTCTGAAGGCCATATTCATGTTCCATGAGTTGATTGTTCTCACTGTCAGAAAGTTTCTCCTTATTTCCAGGTTGAATCTCTTCTTGAACAGTTTCCATCCATTATTCCTTGTCTGGCCTTGAGGTGCCTTGGAGAATAGCTTGACCCCCTTCCTCCTCCTCTCTGGGGCAGCCCCTCAACTATTGGAAGACTGCAGTGGTCAGATTCAGCCAGTTCGCACCACTTTGGGAGAACCGGTTCTTAACTTTCTGAACAGTTTGTTGAACTGGTTGTTGGAAGAAATCATTAGGGTAGAGAACCCAGTTGTTAAATTATTTGAATCCCACCACTGGAAGGCTGCTCTCCTGTCTCCCCTTGTCCTTCTCTTCCCTAGATTAGTCAGGCCCAGTTCTTGTAACTGTTCTTCAGAGATAGATAGATGATAGATAGGTAGATAGATAGATAGACAGACAGACAGACAGACAGAATAGATAGCTGACCCCTCCTCCTCTCTGTGGCAGCCCCTCAAATATTGGAAGATGCTCTCCTGTCTCCCCTGGTCCTTCTCTTCCCTAGATTAGTCAGGCCCAGTTCTTGTAACTGTTCTTCAGAGATAGATAGATAGATAGATAGATAGATAGATAGATAGATAGATAGATAGATAGATAGATAGATAGAGATAGATAGATAGATGGTAGAGATAGATAGATAGATAGATAGATAGATAGATAGATAGATAGATAGAGATAGATAGATAGATAGATAGATAGATAGATAGATAGATAGAGATAGATAGATAGATAGAGATAGATAGAGATAGATAGATAGATAGATAGATAGAGAGAGAGAGAGAGAGAGAGAGAGAGATAGATAGATAGATAGATAGAGATAGATAGATAGATAGATAGATAGATAGATAGATAGATAGATAGATAGATAGATAGATAGATAGATAGACAGACAGACAGACAGAAATAGATAGCTTGACTCCCCTTCCTCCTCTCTGGGGCAGCCCCTCAAATATTGGAAGATGCTCTCCTCTCTCCCCTGGTCCTTCTCTTCACCAGACTAGCCAGGCCCAGTTCCTGTAACTGTTCTTCGTGTGTTTGAGCCTCCAGTCCCCTCGTCATCCTGGTTGCTCTTCTCTGCCCTTTTTCTAGAGTCTCAACATCTTTTTTAAGCCATCAAAACACTTTATATACTATATTCCCCATCACTGTCATGGGGGGTGGGAGAAGGGGAGGGGTGGGGTAGGCAACCAAAGCTAGGGAGGACATTGGGCCTTTCCCCTCCTCACTGGCTTCTGGGGTTTACTGTCCACTGGTCCACTATCTTCTAGTGGACAATTACTTAAACATGAGCCAACCATGTGTGGCAGCTGCCTTGGTGGTATAAACAGAGGCATAGAGTCAAAATTACGTGAAGTGTCAGTACCACTTCGTAAAGCCCAAGTAAAGCCACACCTGGAATCCTGGAGCCAGTTTTGGTCACCACGTTACAAACAAGGTGTTGAGACTTTGGGAAAAGTGCAGAGAAGAGCAACTGGGATGATTCAAGGCCTGGAGGAAAAAACAAATGAAGAACGGTTGCAGGATTTGGGTTTGGCTGCTCCAGAGAAAAGAAGGACTAGGGGAGACAGGATAGCAGTATTCCAGTATTTGAGGGGCTGCCACAAAGAGGAGAAAGGGGTCAACTTATTTTCTGAAGCACCTGAAGGCAGGACAAGAAACAATGGGTGGAAATGGATCAAGGAGAGATTCAACCTGGAAATAAGGAGAAACTTTCTAAGAGGGAGAGCAATCAACCAATGGAACAGAAGTTGCCTTCAGAAATTGTAGGTGCTCCATCACTGGAGGCTTTGAAGAAGAGACTGGACAAGCACTTGTCTGAAATGGGATAGGGTCTCCTGCTTGAGCAGGGGGCTGGACTAGAAGACCTTCAAGGTCCCTTCCAGCTCTATCCTGATGGATTGGTTTCCAGGAGATTCTGGACTCTGAAAATACATTCTTCCTTTCTTGGCAGCAAGATTGCAAAGAGCAAACATGCCATCTCCTGTCGAACTCAAGCCACAGCAGGCTGAACTGAAGATTTCTGGCCCATAGCCTTTCCACAGAGTGGGCTGCTCTGCCCCCAGTCCCAGCCCCAGACCCTCCTCAACTCCCCCTTAGGCTCTGCCCTTGTGTCCTCCTGGGCCAGATTAGAATAATGGAATAACGGAATAAGCACAGAAGAGCCACAGGCCCTTGGCAGCCATTCTCTAAGCAGTTTCCAGAGTCAGCATCTGCCCCCCACAACAATTGGGGTCCCCAATGCTGTTTGGGCTGAGGCTTTCGGTGTCCAGGGTGACTCCATCTTGGGCTCTGGATGGGACGACACCTTGAAAAAGCAGGTGCAGGAATCCTGGGCTTCTGACCAGTCCCTCAATAACCATTTGGACCCAGATTGTTGGGGGGCAATTTGCTGATTCTGTAAAATGCTTAGGGAGGGCCGTAAAGTGGCATACAAGTCTAAGTGTTATTTCTATTTGAAATTACAACATGCCATTGTAAAATGTTGTGTCTTCCCCAACAACACGCCCAGTATAGTCCAGGGGTCTCCAACCATGGCAACTTTAAGCCTGGAGGACTTCAACTCCCAGAATTCCCCCCCCCCAACACACTATAGTGCAGGGGCTGGCTGGGGAATTCTGGGAGTTGAAGTCCTCCAGGCTTAAAGTTGCCAAGGTTGGAGACCCCTGCTATAATCCCAAGACCACATTTTGGGAGTTCATCAACCACTTATCTTTACAACCGGTTGCTGCATTCATGTGTCCTGCAGTCACACACCTCATATTCCTCCTGTTTTCCCCACAACAACCCTGTGAGGTGGGCCGGACCGAGAGAGAGGGACTGACCCCAGGTCAAAAGGTATAATAAGAGCACCTGGCTGGTCTCCCAAGTGCTAAGGAAAGGGCAGCAGGGGTGGATGATGGGATCTTAGCTTTCCATTACAACCCCCTTCAAGCAACGGAGGGAAACCAATCAAGGAGAGAAGCAAGCTAGAACGAAGAAGAAACTTCCTGACCGTGAGAGCAAATAATCAGTTGAACAGCTTCCCCCCAGACGATGGGAATCCTCCAACCCTGGAAGCTTTTAAGAAGAACCTCTACGGTCCCTTATCTGAAACGTTATAGGCTTTCCTGCCTGAGCAGGAGGTTGGACTCAAATCCCTTCTAGCTCTATTATTCTGTTAGGCAACCACCGTGTTTCCCTGAAAATAAAACCCAACCGGAAAATAAGGCCTAGCCTGGATTTCCAGATTCTTGCAATATAAGCCCTGCCCTCAAAAATAAGCCCCAGTTAAGATCATTAGCCAGAGAGACACATTTACTACGGTATTTCCCAGAAAATAAGACATCACCTGAAAATAAGCCCTCATGCAGCTTTTGGAGCAAAAATTAATATAAGACCTGGTCTTATTTTCGGGGAAACAGAGTAGATGGCGCTTTGCTACCAGGATGGTACCTTAAGTTTCGTAGAACGGACGGTGCATAAACCCTTTGCTCACGGGGCACCCGTACCCTTAAGGTCCCCCGTCAGGGACGTGCGTTCCAGAATAACACAATGACTTTTCTTCTGGAACACACCTTCCTTGTGATGCTGCCCTTCCACTGTTTTGGAAACGGCTTTTGATCCTGCACAATACCATTGGAGAGATAGCATCGGGGAGGCTATGATAGCCATCTGGTCATCACAGAATGTTCCGTCTGGACAGCCAGGCCTGGCAGCTGGATGGAAGCTCCAGAGAAGGAGAGAGGCAAGCCACAGGCAGATTGGGGTGGGCTGTCCTCTTTGTGAAGATGTTCTTCACGGAAGATCTTCTGCTATTATTCCTCTACATCAGGGCTCTCCAAACTTGGCAATCTTAAGCCTTGTGGACTTCAACTCCCAGAATTCTCTGTTGGCTGGGGAATTTCGGGAGTTGAAGTCCACAAGTCTCAAAGTTGCCAAGGTTGGACGTGCTGGTTGGGGAATTCTGGGAGTTGAAGTCCACAAGTTTGAAATTTTCCATGTTTAGAGACACCGGATCTACACTGATCTACAATTAAGGGTGTCCACAATGAGGGGTCTCCAAAGATGAAGGTGGTGGCCATCCCCATGAGATTCCAGGTCTGTCCCTCTTTATGGGCAACCTGGTTGACACCTCCCTGTGGACACCTCTACTCTTCATTCTCTACTTCTTCTTCCTTCGAGGCAGCGGCAACAGGTACAAGTGTGTCCCCGCAACCTGGTATCCTCCAGGTGAGTTTCTAGGACATGCTGCTTCTGCACATCTGGAAAGGTACAGGCTGGGGGAGGGGTGCTGAGTGTGACCCACGCTAGTGTTTTTTTGTTCACTGTACAGTGAGAGCCCAGCCATTGTTTCAGCTTATCAAGAAGAACATCTGAACTCAAGATCCTTTCTGGTTCTATTCTATTCTATTCTATTCTATTCTATTCTATTCTATTCTATTCTATTCTATTCTACTCTATTCTATTCTATTCTATTCTATTCTATTCTATTCTATTCTATTCTATTCCATTCCATTCCATTCCATTCCATTCTATTCTAATTTATATTCTATTCTATTCTAATTTATATTCTATTCTTTTCTATTCTAATCTCTATACTATACTATACTATACTATACTATACTATACTATACTATACTATACTATACTATACTATACTACCATGTTTCCTCGACAATAAGACCCTGTCTTATATATTTTTTGCCACCCAAAAGGGCACCAGGTCTTATTTTGGGGGGATGTCATCCACTGACTAAGCTCACGTGTGCGTTGCCCCCCCAGCCTCCTTTTCCCTGTTTGTGGCCTTCAGGAACTTCTTGTTCTTCTGCGGCCGGCAAGGCTTTCTGGAGGCCTCTGCAGACGATAACAGAGCTCAGGATCGATCCAGAGCTTTGTTCTCAGTTCCAGAGGCCTTCAGGAAAGCCTGGCCATCCTTCCTGGCTGCAGAAGAAATGGGCCGGCAAGGCAGGTGTCAGGGTGTGTGAGGCCTGGCTACAACTGCCCAAAGGTAAGTAGTAGGGCAGCTCCATCCCTCATCCCCACCTTAGCTTAATTTTTACCCATACACTTTGCATCTTAATTAGGTCTCATTTTGGGGGTAGTGCTTATATTGGGCATACATGTGAAAATCAAGCTAGGACTTACTTTCAAAGTAGGTCGTATTTTGGGGAACAGGGTATACTATAATGTACTGTACTATATACTATACTATACTAATACTAATACTAATACTAATACTAATACTAATACTAATACTAATACTATACTATACTAGTATAATACTATACTATATTATACTAACACTATACTATACTAACACTATACTATACTAACACTATACTATGCTATACTAATATAATACTAATACTAATACTAATACTAATACTAATACTAATACTAATACTAATACTAATACTAATACTAATACTAATACTAATACTAATACTAATACTAATACTATACTATCTGTTGCAAGCCAGGCCAAGGGCACTCTTATTTATTTCCTAATAAATCTACTTTTATTTCGGATATAAGGAGCATCTGTTAATATCTTTGTTCCCTGGGTTAGCTGAGGGTCCTCCATGGGGGGTTTGTGCCCAGATGGACTCAAGGTGATGTCCAACCCAACGATTCCAGCACAACCTTATGTGCTGCAACAGCTCTGCCCCCCTCCATAGACAAGGGGACCTCTGCACAAGAGATGGAAGCTTTCAACTCACAGACCAATCTGTGGGGTGCAATGAGAAAAGAGTGGCTTTATTTTGGGAGGGGGTAATGCCAGCTGCTTCCCAAGGGGGCCTGAGGCCTCAGGGCAAGCAGGGCCCAGCTACGCCGGCTTTGTGTCCATCCTCCTGGGCTGGAGAAGTCCAATCTTGCAGCCGAAGGGAGCAGCCGGTCCAGGATCTTAGTCGAAGATGGGGTTTGCGGAGAAAAAGCAAGAGAGGCACTGGGGGGAATGGGGAAGCTATGGGGGCTGGGCACCCCCATTCATAGGAGGAGGGCCAAAAAAATAAAAAATAAAAAAGAACAGGAAGCCGCAGAAAAGGCCACAAAGAGAAGGGAGCCCCATTTTATCCAGATCAGGGATCTCTCCGCCTGTGGCTTCCAACAGATTGGAGATGCGGGAGCGGGCAAGTGGCCCCAGTTTGGACCCTTGCAGTGCAGAACGTGGCCCAGGCCTGATGTCTCCCTGCATCCCCAAAGTCTTATCTGACCTCCCCAAAGGGATACAGCCAGGGGTGGGATTAAAAAAATCCCAGCAACCGGTTCACTGCCCGGTTGCATGATGGGTGTGGCCATGATGGGTGTGGCCTACCAGAACTCCCAGAAGTCCAGAAACGGGCCTGTTTCCGGCTTCCCGTGGGCCTCCAGAGCCCAGGGGAAGGCTGTTTTCGACCTCCCAGCGGCCCGGGGGAGACCTTCACACCCTTGGGGATAGGAAAAATGGCCCTTCCAGAAGTACCAGGCCTCTGGAAGGGTGAAAATGGGCTCCCCCAGGCTCTGGAGGCCCCCCGGTAGCTGAAAACAGGCCCATTTTCAGACTTCCAGAAGGCTAGTTTCCCCCCAGGGGGGAGTGGGCGGGGCCAGCCAGTTGGTTGAAATAGCGGTTCAGCGAACCAGATGGAAACCGAACATCCGGTTCATCCGAACCAGTCCGAACCAAGAGAATCCCACCCCTGGATTCAGTGGGTCTGGTCAGATTCTTGTAATACAGGCAGTCCTGGACTTACGACTGCAATTGACCCCCAAATTTCTGTTGTAAAGCGAGACATTTGTTCAGTGACCTTTGCCCCATTTTTGCGACCTTCCCTGGCACTGTTGTGAAGTGCATCACCGCAGTTAAGTTAGGTGCACGGTTATTAAGTGAATCAGGCTTCCTCATCGACTTTGCACGTCAGGACGTTGCAAAAGGGGAATCACGT
Organism: Notechis scutatus; assembly: GCF_049901735.1. Taxonomy (NCBI): domain Eukaryota; kingdom Metazoa; phylum Chordata; class Lepidosauria; order Squamata; family Elapidae; genus Notechis; species Notechis scutatus. Next base: position 1,278,404 of record NC_142011.1, on the reverse strand, counting down.
GACTTCACCCCCCAGGGACACAGCGACCGTCATAAATACGAGCCCCTTCCCAAGCATCTAAATTTGGATCACATTACCAGGGGAATGCCTCAATGGTCATAAGTGTGAAAAATGGTCCTAAGTCCCTTTTTCCCCCCAGTGCCATTGTAACTTTGAATGGTCAATAAATGAAGAATCATAAGTCGTGACTGCCATAAAGTTTCTGCTGGAAGCTACTTATGTTCCCGTTGCTTGTTTCTGACACAGCTCTCTTGGCATTCTGTGGCCAGACCCACAATCCCTGTGTGAGACCCACAAGCTGGTGGGGAAGGCCCAATGGACTCGCCGTGGCTCAGCTAAGGTGCTCTCCCCTTCCGAAAACATTCCCACTCAGAGATACCAAATGCACACGATCCATTTGGGGACCCACTAAGCAGGCAGCCTGGGCAAGGACAGGGAAGGGGCCCTGCCCCTCTTGGCTTCCACCCCCAGAATTGGCCTTCAGACCCACCCTGCACCCTCCCAGCAGCCTTCTTTGGCAGACCCTCCCCCCAAATTTCACCCCAATCCTTTCTGCTACTGCTGGTTCGCACCGGTTTCAGAGATCCGGTTGTTAAAATTCTGTGCAGTTCAGTGAACCGGCAAATCCCACCACTGGCTAACCCAGCCCCTGCTCATTTTTCAGCCTGTTTTCTGGGCTGTTTTTTGGCCTGGTGCTTGACCATTTTCAGGCCAGTTTTCAGGACATTCTTGAGCCAAAAAATGGCCTGAAAATGCCCCCAAGCCCCCCAAAACCGCCCAAAAATGCACAGGGGCAGGACCAGCCAGTGGTGGGATTAACCCCAAGCAGCTGAATCCTACCTCTGCCTTTCAGGTGAGTGGCCAGGAGGCGGGGCTGAGTGTGATGAGTGACGTCACCCACCCAGTCCCATGACCAACTGGCCATGCCTAACTAGCCAGAGAACCGATGGTTCAGTTATTCCAATCCCACCACTGGCTAAAGGGCAGGGGAGGTGGGTCTGGCTGGGGAGGGACGCATGACATGGATTTCGTAAATTGTTAATTGACATACTTACTTTGTATTTTAAATTTATCGGATTTCTCTCTCTTTCTAAAATGATGATAAGGTTTTATCAAACCAAAAAGTAAGGCTCTCCATTTTGGCAAGAAAATCCAAACACGCAGGTATAATATAGGTGGCACGTCGCTCACTCGTAGTAACCGTGAGACAGATCTTTGTCAGAATACTCTAATAAATGGCTTTTAAATGATCTTCTGACTCGGTGTTATATGAGAAGCTTTATATCGAAATATATTTTACACTTTATACTGTTTCCATCTTCCCTTCAAATATTAACACAATATGCAGGGATCTCAGAATTGGTGTCTCCACTAGATAATTGATGGCCAAGCTGAAAACTAAATTAATCAAATAAAAATAGCAAACTGGGGAAAATCTTTTACTCAAACTTCCTCAAATAAGTTACCCAGACCTAATCAACGTATCAAGGGATAAGGTCTGCAAACACAACCAATTAAATTATGCCTCCCAAAGAAATTAGAAGCTTCCAGTTCCTTGTGAATTGCATGTTCCCAAGAACAAACTCTCTCTCTCTCACACACACACACAAACCCACACACCACTCAAGTGTCACCCTAGAATCAGCATGCGACACCCCTGGACATGTTCCCCTTATAAAAATCTCCTGCTGTACCCCATTTCTCTGCAGTTGCCCCTAAAGGCCAACCGTTTGGCTTTTAGAAATAAATATTTTCTTCTTTCCTCACAGCTATCTGGATCTCCTTTTGATTTATTCTTGGAGTTGGAGCCCCAAATGATTCTCTTGACAGTTGTTTATTGGGAGATGGAGAGGGGGTGGTGGGGATTTTATGATATTAATTTATTATCTGACACTTTATTAGTTGTATTGTTTTTATATGAGGTTTTTTATTCCGTAAGCCACCTTCAGTTGTCATGTGCGAACAGGTGACAATATTAAATTCCCAAATAAATAAAATACATAAAACCCAGGTGGAACCCAGGGTCAGATGTGGCTACCACTGTACCAAACTCTGTGCCAACCGGGCTGAAAGCTGGGAGCCACCTCCCTCCTCCCGGGCCAAGCACAGGGGTGGCAGTGTCTCCCGGGCGCCTTCAGGGTGTAATGTGTGTGTTGGCTGCGGGGCCCACCTCACCTGGCTTACCTGGCTGGCTCCTGCCACAGACTCTGTGGCATTCGCTTCTGCTCCTGAAGTTGTTAGCATTGCCCTGGCATCCGCCGTAGAAGAAAACCCGGCAGCGCCCATGGTTCGGGCTGTAGAAGTAGCGTGGTTGCAGTACCTGGCAGGGTCCCGGCTCAGCGGGCAACTGGCATCGCGAACGTCGCACTGGATGGGGCAAGACGGAGGTGGCATTGAGGCAGGGGCTGGGCAGAGCAGAGGGGCAAGGGAGTGAGGGCTGGGGGGGGGACATACCTGGGGGCAGGCACCTGCGAAAGCCAAATAACAGAAGGATAGTTTTGGAAGGGACCCCTGAGGTCTTCTAGTCCAGCCCCCTGCTCAAGCAGGAGATGTTGCATCATTTCAGGCCTGTCCTTTCCCCCAAAGGCAAGTGGCATCTGCCTCGGCCCACAACTCTTGGGTCACACACCCTTGGTGGGGAGGCTGCCTGTGTCCAACTTCATTTGAACATTAGAATGGATAGATTTGTAAGGGACTTTGGAGGTCTTCTAGTCCAACCTCCTGCTCAAGCAGGAGACCTTATTCTGGACAAGGGGCAGTCCAGTCTCTTTTGGGGGGTCTTTAGTGATGGAGCACGGAAGGTCAGAAGGTTGCAAAAGGGGATCACATGACCCCAGGCTTTGCCACCGTCATAAATATGAACCAGGGGTCATGTGATGACCCAAAGGGGCGTGGCACAAAGGCCACACAGTCAGATAATCAGTAGGAGTCCCTTTATTAGCTCCAACTTTGCCCCCAATGTCCTGGTTACTTTCTGGGCTGGAGAAAAACTCTCCCAGGAATAGCCTTGGGTTGCAGAGAATCAAGTCCAAAACATGGTCAACAAAAACTGTAACTATAAGTCCAATCAAGGCAAGATGAGGTAATTAGTCTGACAGGGCAGGAGCAAGAAGTCCAGATGTGAAGGAATAGCAGTAATTCAGCCCGGTTGGGAGGACGCCCATGTTTGTTCCCAGCAGCTGCCGCACTCTGCATGCATCTCTTTTAAACTCTTCACAGGTGTGCCTAATGAAGGTAATCAGGGCCCTTTCCTCCCCTGTAAGCCACGCAACCCACGTTGCTCCTTTCTGCATTCCTCCCTAGGATGAAGAGGGAGTGGGCCTGGGTCTTCCTCTGAACTCCCTCTCCCTTGTTCTCCCTCTTCCCTGCTCTGCCCAGCCGGACTTTGCCCCTCCCCAGTTTCCTCCACAGCCAACGGAGCCACACTCCCGCTCCCTGTCAGCTGCTCGTCTTCCTCCTCGGATTCAAACTCTGATAGGGGCATGACAGGTCAAGCACCTGAATTTTGATCATGTGACCATGGGGATGCTGCCACGGTCATAAGTCGTAGCCAACACCCCTTGAGGCAGATAAATGGAAGCTCATCTCGGTCCCCACAATGGAGGAATAGCTGCAAAAATTGATGAAGTTAGCAGAGGTGGCTACATTGATCAAAGAAAAAAAAATTAATACTTTTATTTGTACTTGGAAATCGCTTCTGGACTTTGTGTGCGAGATGGGGAAAAATGAAACCTTGATTTTGGGTTTTGCCAATATTAGAAAGATTGGTTGTTATAGAAATGGCTCATTTATACGACTACGTAAAAGTATAAAGTTGAGGTTTGATGCCAATGCCTTGAGAGTCGCAAGTCAATGCCTTTCCCCCCTTTATTCTCTTCTCTTTCGCTCCCTTTTCCCTTCCATATTTTCCCCACCATTTACTTTTGTGTTTTCTTTCTATGCTACATTAAGGTAAAAGATAAAGGTTCCCCTTGCGCATACATGCTAGTCGTTTCTGGCTCTAGGGGGCGCTGCTCATCTCTGTTACAAAGCCGAAGAAGAACCGGCGCTGTCCGAAGACGTCTCCGTGGTCATGTGACTGGCAGAACTAAACGCCTTCGGAGGCGCACGTAGCACTGTTCCCTTCCCACCAAAGGGGTCCCTATTTTTCTACTTGCATTTTTATTACATGCTTTCGAGCTGCTAGGTTGGCAAAATCTGGGACAAGGAACGGGAGCTCACTCCGTGATGAGGCGCTGGGGATTCGAACCGCTGAACTGCCAACCTTTCTGATAGACAAGCTAAGCATGGAAACTGAACAAGGAGAGATTCAACCTGGAAATAAGGAGAAACTTTCTGACAGGGAGAACCATCAACCCATGGAACAGAAGTTCCCCTCGGAAGTTGTGGGAGCGCCATCACTTGAGACTTTCAAGAAGACACTGGACTTCCATCTGTCAGAAATGGTGTAGGGTTCCCGCTTGGGTTGGGGGGGGGTTGGACTAGATGACCTACAAGGTCCCTTCCAACTCTATTATTATTCTGTTATTCAGAAGTTGTGGGAGCTTCATCCCTGGAGGCTTTCAAGAAGAGACTGGGCTGCCCTCTGTCAGGAATGGTGTAGGGTCTCCTGCTTAGGCAGGGGGTTAGACTAGATGACCTACAAGGTCCCTTCCAACTCTGATTATCTGTATTTGTATCTGTACCTATATCTTTCTAGACAAATGGTTGTCCAGTCTCTTCTAGAAAAACCTCCAGGGTTGAAGCATCCACATTCTGGAGGCAAGCTGTTCCACTGGTTAATTTTATTTATCTATTTATCTATTTATCTATTTATCTATTTATCTATTTATCTATTTATCTATTTATCTATTTATCTATTTATCTATTTATCTATTTATCTATTTATTTTTGTCAATTGCTTACAAGATAATATGTATAAGTAAAAACATAGTTATGAATACATGGATACATATAAGAAAAATTAAAAAAATAAGAGAAACAATAGGACAGGGATGGTAGGCACGTTGGTGCGCTTATGCACGCCCCCTACAGACCTCTTAGGAAAGGGGTGAGGTCAATAGGAGACAGTCTAAGGTTAAAGTTTTTGGGGTTTGGGGAAGAAACCACAGAGTCAGGTAGAGGATTCCAAATATTGACCACTGCGTTGCTGAAGTCATATTTCCTGCAATCAAGTTTGGTGCGGTTAACATTGAGTTTGTATCTATTGTGTGCTCTTGTGTTGTTATGGTTGAAGCTGAAGTATTGATTGACAGGTAGGACATTGCAATGTATGATTTTATATACCATACTTAGCGGCGTAGTTCTAGGTGTTCTAGGTGTAGGATTTCGCATCTGGTGGCATAAGGTCTTCTGCAACTTGTTTTCACTCCTGAGAAATTTCCCCCTTAGATTAGATCGTTCTTTAAATGAGATATTGTCTTCCTGCCACTTAAGCACTTCAGGAATTTACCCAATTTGCATGATTTATTTATTCCCTGGGGTTGAGTTTTTTGCTCTGATCAGAAGAGGTTTGGAGCAGCTTGCAAAAGTCACCCCCCTTCCCGAAAAGGATGAAAAACAATGCAAAAAGCAAAAACAGTGAAAACGGCAAGATCACACCGCCTATTTGCAACCCACAAACTTTGGGCTGTACAGTCTCTGGGGGGAGGGGCTGCTCATCCCGGCGGTCAGTGTCAGGACAAGAGGAAGGTCCCTGCAGCCACAGGAAGCTCAGGGCTGAAGCTGACACCCCGAGAACCCGGATCCAAGCTGCAGAAGAGGGAAGGATGTCCATCTTTACTTTATCTGCAGGAAAATACCTACGGGGGTTCTCACTCATCCCAGTCATGGTTATCCCAAGGTGCTTTTTTTTTTTTATAAGGCAACTGGATTTTGTTTTCTCCTTGAGGACGTTTTGCTCCTCATCCATTCTAGAGGAGCTGAAGAAGCTTCTTGGAGGAGAAGCAAAACATCTTCAAGGGGAAAAAAAAACAAAAACTACAAAGCCCCAGTCCAGTTGCCTTTTGGAAAAGCACCTTTGGGTCTGTTGGAAAACCACCCAGCTCGGAGAAGCTCTCAAAAACCCCTTGCATCCTTACTCACCTAAAGAAAACTTGACAGTTCCCACGGGGAGGGTGATGGGGAACAGAGCACACCCCGTGGAGAGGAAGAAGAAGAGGAAGAGGAAGAGCGGGAGGCCCAAAGGTCCCATGGTGTCCTCCAGACTCGATTCTCTCTGTCCCTCAACCGCCGCTGGCTTTTTATATCCCAGACCTCTCCAACTTCAAAGGTGACTTTTCCACACTCGAGCCCAGCCCAGCCCAGACAATCATGCTGCAGGGAGGGGGAGAGAGGGAGAAGAATCCTTTGGAGGAGAACCAGGACGTGGCTTGGGGGAAAAGGAGAGGTTGACATTGACACTCGCGGGGGCCACGAAGAAAGTCTTCTGGCCAGGCTTCCGGTCCCAGGCAGACGCACCGGGCAGGAGGTGTCTGGCAAAGCCTCTCGTGGGGTCACAGAACATCTGACCGTCACTGTGGAGGGCAGGGGAGGCTCCTGTGAGTGGAGTTGGACGCTTGAGAGGGGAACAGTTGCTGGACTCTATGATGGATCTATAGAACAGAGTAGAGTAGAATTAGAATGGAATGGAAATAGAATAGAATAGAATAGAATAGAATAGAATAGAATAGAATAGAATAGAATAGAATAGAATAGAATAGAGGACTGGAATGGAATGGAATGGAATGGAACGGAACAGAACAGAACAGAACAGAATAGAATAGAATAGAAGAATGGAATGGAATGGAATGGAATAGATAATAGGAATAGGAATATAGAATAGAATAGAATAGAACAGAACAGAACAGAACACAATAGAATAGAATGTAGAATGAAGAGAATAGAACAGAACAGAACAGAATAGAATAGAATAGAGAAATAGAATGGAATAGATAATCGGAATAGGAATATAGAATAGAATAGAACAGAACAGAACACAATAGAATAGAATGTAGAATGTAGAATATAGAATGAAGAGAATAGAACAGAACAGAACAGAATAGAATAGAACAGAAATTAATTGAAAAAAGAGTAGAGTAGAGTAGAGTAGAGTAGAGTAGAGTAGAGTAGAGTAGAGTAGAATAAGAATAGAATGGAATGGAAGGGAAGGGAAGGGAAGAGAAGATGGAAGGGACCTTGGAGGTCTTCTAGTCCAACCCCCTGTTCAAGCAGGAGACCCTATACAATTTCAGACAAATTCTTTCCAGTCTCTTCTTAAAAACCTCCAGGGATGAAGCAGCCACAACTTCTGGAGGCAACTTCTGTTCCACTGAGTAAATGTCCTCCCTGCTAGGAAGTTTCACCTTAATTCCAGGTGGCTTCTCTCCTTGATTAGTTTCCACCCACTGCTCCTTGTCCTCCCTTTTAGTGCTTTGGAGAAGAGGTGGGGCCTCCCTCTTGTTTGGGGCAGCCCCTCAGACCCTGGAAGGCTGCTATCATGTCCCCCCCAGTCCCTCTTGTCTCTAGACTGGCCATACCCAGTTCCTTGCCACCGTTCTTTAACCATCTTAGTTACTCTTCTCTGCCCTTTCCCCAAATTCATCTGTTTTTGTAACGTGGTACCCATCCTTAGCTGTGAAAGCTTACTACATCTACAAGCGTGGTGAGTTGAGTTGAGCCTAATTTTTGGCCCATCCCTCTTCCTCCAAATCCCTGTTTCTCACGGATTCAGCAAGTTTAAGAGAGGTAGATTTCGATTCCCAGAATTCCCCTTGGCCTGGGAATTCTGGGAATCGAAGTCCCCCCACCTTAAACTCACTGAGGTTGAGAATCACTGACCTAATGGGTTCTCATCAAAGTTTGTTTTCCTTCTGTAATATCGTGTGGATCTCAAGATGAAAGCGTAAACAGGAAGACACGTATTTTGCCATACGCCCATTCCTGCATGGAAGGTTTTTATTGCTAATGCCTTTTTTTGGACGAGGGAGCATATCCCGGTTGGAGACCTAAAATCCCACCTCCACCCTGTTGCGTTCTGGATCCTAACTTATTTAATTTCTGAGAATCTTATATTAATGCCTTCATGTTGGCTCTCTTTGCTTTTAGGATGGTGTAAGCTACCCATCATAAAAGAGATGTGGTGGCTCAGAGGCTAAGATGCTGAGCTTGTCGATCATAAAGGTCGGCAGTTCGGCGGTTTGAATCCCTAGCATTGCCACATAACGGAGTGAGCTCCCGTTCCTTGTCCCAGCTTCTGCCAACCTAGCAGTTTGAAAGCAGGTTAAAAAAAGTGCAAGTAGAAAAATAGGGACCCCTTTGGTGGGAAGGGAACAGCAGTCTGTGTGCCTTTGGCATTTAGTCACACTGTAATCTCAAAACCACTAAGCTCAGAGACCCCCAAGGACCCCTCAGTTCAACCCTGAGCTACAAAGATTTTCTTTTGCTGGTAATCTAAAACCATCTGAAAGCCAGAAGGAAAAAGAGCAGCGGTTTGACTGTGTAGCCATGGAGACCAACATGGCTCCTTGGACACCCATTCTCCCTGCTGAGGTCCCTCCGGGCGGTGTCTTTGGCCTGCCAGCTCGGTGTCTGATCTGGGGCAGGGAGTCCCTGATCCCACCTTGCTGTGGGGATGCCCTTTGTTCTGGCACATGCATTGTAGTGGCTTTGCGTCGATGAGCTGTATGCACTTGATAGAAATCTCATTGTGTCCTGGAACACTTTGTTTGCCTCAACTGACCGACAGTTTGGCAGTTGAATCTGTGCATTGATGGGTACCGGATACCATTGTTCTCTGGCCCAGTGCAAGGGAAACAGGATGTGCTGTGGCCCAGAGGATCAACAGGGGAAGACAGAAGAGCCCAACAGGATCCCTGCCCAGTGAACCATCCAGTTTGGGTTGCCACAATATATATAAAAAATATGATGTTGAGACTCCGGGAAGAGAGCAGAGAAGAGCAACCAGGATGATGAGGGGAATGGAGGCTAAAACACACGATGGACGGTTGCAGGAACTGGGCCTGGCTAGTCTAGGGAAGAAGAGAAGGACCAGGGGAGACAGGAGAGCAGCATTCCAGTATTTGAGGGGCTGGCCCAGAGAGGAGGAGGCGGGGGTCAAGCTATTCTCCAAAGCACCTGAAGGCAGGACAAGAAGCAACAGGTAGAAGTTAACCAAGGAGAGAAGCAACCTAGAACTAAGGAGGAATTTTCTGATAGTGAGGACAATTAATCAGTGGAACAACTTGCCTCCAGAACTTGTAGGTTCTTCCTCCACTGGAGTCTCACAGGTGCTTTTTCCAAAGGTAACTTGGCTATGTTTTTTTTTTTCCCTTGAGGAAAAACAAAGTCCAGCTGCCTTTTGAAAAAAGTGTCTTTTAAGACAACCATGACCTGGGTAACTGAGAATCTCCATAGACATCCATCACTGAAGGTTTTTAAGAAGAGATTGGGCAATAGCCATAGCCCTTAGACTTGTATACCACTTCACAGTGCTTTTACAGCCCTCTCTAAGCGGTTTAGAGTCAGCCTCTTGCCCCCAACAATCTGGCTCCTCATTTTACCCACCTCAGAAGGACGGGAGGCTGAGTCAACTTGGAGCCAGTCAGGATCGAACTGCTGGCAGTTGGCAAAATTAGCCTGCAATACTGCATTCTAATCATTGGGAAGGAAGGAAGGATGGTTTTAATTTTAAAGAAGGAAAATACTGGGAAGGAAGGAAGGAAAATAGCAATAGCCATTAGACTTATATACTGCTTCATGGTACTTTACAGCCCTCTCTAAGCAGTTTACAGAGTCAGCCTCTTGCCCCCAACAATCTGGGTCTTCATTTTACCCACCTGGGAAGGACGGAAGGCTGAGTCATTCTTTAGAAGGAAGGAAGGAAGGAAGGAAGGAAGGAAGGAAGGAAGGAAGGAAGGAAGGAAGGAAGGAAGGAAGGAAGGAAGGAAGGAAGGAAGGAAGGAAGGAAGGAAGGAAGGAAGGAAATGTAATAAGCAGGAAGGTAGCAATAGCACTTAGACTTATATACCGCTTCACATTTTATAGCCCTCTCTAAGCAGTTTACAGAGTCAGCCTCTTCCCCCCAACAATCTGGGTCTTCATTTTACCCACCTGGGAAGGACAGAAGACTGAGTGGACCCTGAGCCTGGTGAGATTCGAACTGCCAAATTGCAGTCAGTCAGCAGAAGTAGCCTGCAGTACTGCATTCTGACCACTGCACCACCGTGGCTCATCATTTGTCAGAAATGGTATAGGGTTTCCTGCTTGTGCAAGGGGTTGGACTAGAACAGTGGTCGCCAACTGGTGGTCCGGGGACCACTGGTGGTCCGCGAGAAAAATTTGGTGGTCCGCAGAGAAATGTCCCCCCCCAAAGCAATTAATCCAGGCTGCACAGGAACACAAGGCTGCATTGCCCACATGGCCTGCCCACCCACTGGCCCCCACCCTTCGGCTGAGTGCAAACCTTGAGTAGAGCCAGGCGAGCTGGAACTGGAAGGCAAGACCAACGGCAGGGGAGGGAAATCCGCCCCGGGGTGGCTTGCTGACGTTGGTGGGAAAGTCGGTCCCATATTCCAGAGCTGCAGTACTCACAGGACTGGCCCTTTGGTCATCCCGGAGCAGCTCCTAGTCCAGTCCATGGCAGGCCAGTACACCCCAGTGGAGGAGCAGCTGCTCCAGGGTGACCAAAAGGCCAGTCCTGTGACTCCTGCAGCTCTGGAATATGGGAGCCACTTTCCCACCAACGTCAGCAAGCCACCGTCAGTCAACATTCAGTGGGATTTAAAATTATGAGTTTGGTGTTCCCTGAGGTCCAAAAGGTTGGTGACCCCTGGACTAGAAGTCCTTTCCAACTTCTGTTATTGTGTTATTCTGTCATTTCTTCACCCAACCTGGGCCTACTTTCTCGGAGGTTGGCCCATCAGGGATCTTTCCTCCTCCCCTCTCTCTTGGAAAGACGCTCTGTGGCTCAGCCCCTCTTGCTCTTGTGGAGGGGGGAGGAGAGGAAGGAGGGAAAAGGGGCAGAAGGAGACACAAGAGACCGAGAGGGAGGCCAGAATCCAATGCTTTATTGAAGAGAAGAAGGAATGAACCTCGGTGTGTTTTGGAGAAGGTTTTCCAGGACAGAAGAAGGGTCTTTGGGTCAAGTTGGACCACTAGCCACAATTTGGAAAGGCGAAGTTCATGCAGAAAGATCCAGTTGCCACCCAAAGGGTCCTGTGAAAAGAGACAGAGTCAGGCATGAGGGATCTCTTGAAGCCACTGGAAACTTTCTCAAAAAATATCCAGTAAATGGCAGGACCAGGTCCTTCCTACCCACAAGAAGGAAAAGGGGAAAGAAGAAAACCCAAAGGTGCTTTCTTCAATTCCTTGCAGACAGCCGGACATTTGCATCCTTATAGAGAGTCATCGAGGCCACCTGGAAGCTGATGTGTTGTCAGTGTTCCAGCTAACCAGCTCCAAACCAATAAACTCCAAGACAGGCATTTTCTCAAAGGTCCATTTTACTAGAGTTGTCATTTGGGCACATCTGGGAAAACCTGAAGCAGAGAGTTCCAGGTTTTCCCTTTCCAAAAGAGAAATCAAAGCCCCCCTCCCCTGCACCCACCAGTCCATCCCGTGGTCCAACCCCACTTACCTCCAGTTCCTCCAGGAAACAACTTCCTTGACTCTCGAAAAGGAATGTGGTTGAGTCATCTTCCACCTTCTATTTCCCATCCCAAATTTAGAAGACTTGCTTCTAAGGCATTGTCCTCACACCTGACTGGTGCAAATGGATGTGGAACCGCTGAAAGGACAGTGCTGTAGACTGGAGATAGATGATGTCTACATCCCTCTGTTAAGAAAAGGGGCTTTTAATGGGACCTTTCTCTTAACCCTCTTTCATAAGCAGTTTTTCTGCCCAAAAGGCTAAAGAGCGGCCTTTGTCTTTTAAACTTTAATGACCCTCTAAAAGGAGGCAAATGACCAGCTCTCTGCAAGGAGCATAAATCCTTCCCTTCCCCACCATCCAGTCAGAGCTGAAGAAGCTTCTTGGATGGGAAGCGAAATGTCTTCAAGGAAAAACCAGAAGGCCCAGTTGCCTCTTGAAAAAAAATAAGCACCTCTGGGGCAACCATGACCTGGATGAGGCAGAATCTCCATAGACATCTTGGAGGAGTGGGATATAGATGGTATATGTGTTAATTGGAGTAACCTTGAGGGTCTCAATAGGTTTATCAAAATTACTGTGGCAGTAGAAGTTCTATGTTTCTTTCTCTTTTTTAAGACAATAACTCAATTTCATTTTCAAACCTTTATTGTTAATGCACAACAGGTGTACAATAAGATGGGATGAGCCTCCCTTTCTTGAGACTAATAACAGCGGAAGGGCAGGAAAGAAGCTTGAGACTTGCTAATTATGAATATTCACACTTGCATCATCTATTACCTATGTATGACTATATCATTTTCTCCTCCCTGCCCTCCAGAATTGTATAAATACGGGGGCATCATTTTGTCTGTAGGAATCCCTAGCATGGTTTTCTGAAAGGGATTCTTCCAGTGGGCTCTCAGTAAACTACATAGTTAACTACAAACTTAACTACATAGTTAATTAACTGTAACTACATAGCCAAAAAGATGTTAAGAGTTTTTAACCTAATCCTGCGTAGCTTTTTCTCTAGTAATATCACACTACTAACTAGAGCATACAAAACATTTGCTAGACCAATGCTCGAATACAGCTCATCAGTCCGGAACCCACATTACGCATCTGATATTAACACAGTTGAGAAAGTCCAGAAATATTTCACAAGAAGAGTTCTCCACTCCTCTACTCATTGCAGAAGACCTTATGCCACCAGACTTGAAATTCTAGACCTAGAAAAGCTAGAAGTACGCCGCCTTCGGTCCGATCTAAGTATAGTATATAAAATCATACATTGCAATGTCCTACCTGTCAATAAATACTTCAGCTTCAACCATAACAACACAAGAGCAAACAATAGATACAAACTCAAGGTTAATCGCACCAAACTTGATTGCAGGAAATACGACTTCAGCAACAGAATGGTCAATGTCTGGAAGACTCTACCTGACTCTGTGGTTTCTTCCCCAAACCCCAAAAACTTTGACCTTAGACTGTCTACTATTGACCTCACCCCTTTCCTAAGAGGTCTGTAGGGGGCGTGCATAAGCGCACCAACGTGCCTACCGTCCCTGTCCTATTGTTTCTTTTATTTATTTTTTCTTATATGTATCCATGTATTCATAACTATGTTTTTACTTATACCTATTATCTTGTAAGCAATTGACAAATAAAAGTAAATAAAATAAATAAATGACAACTGTGGTGAGCATTGATTGTGGGTGTTTTGGGTGCTGTCCTTGATTCAGAAGCCTTCTCCATAAATGTCAACTCAGTGGCAGGATGGGGGCCTTCCTTCTCTCAAGGGGGCAAAGAGGAAAGACTTTGCAGTCCAAGAGCCCCCACCCCAATCTTCCTAAGACAGAATCGGACCCTCCCTTCAGGAGGCTCAGAACTTCCCCTCCCCCACCCTCTCTGGCCCTCCTTCTGAGGTGGGACTGGCCATCACTGCATGGTCTCTAATGGCCGGAGAAGGTCTGAATCATGTTCTGACTTAGGCTTCACAAAACCACGAAGCAGATTCCTTGTCCCGATAAAATCCCTTTTATTAGGCTAATGTGAATTCCTATCATTCCCATCCAGCAAAGTCCCGGCAAACCGTCTTTCAAGGGTGAATTACAACCACAAACCTTATCAGACTTGGAAAGCTGCCAGGCCAATAGCTTCCAAGTGCAATGCTGTCCAAGGAAATACTTGGCAAGGAATCTCTGAGAGTCACGAACAAATCTTCACACTAATTAAATGAACTAATTGTCTCCTGCAAAGCCCCACTCCCCTTTCGCTCCTCTTTATTCCCTCTGGGAGGGGCCATTCTCTGTCTACCTGAGCTTTTACTCTTGAGTCAACCCTTGTTCCTTAGCTGTTCCCTTCTCCTGGCAGCTCTGTGCATGCGCACACTGGGAACAGGCTCCAGGTTTTCTTCTTCCCCACTGACCTCCAACTCTGAAAGCAGCTGATAACTGTCGGACGGCCCTGGCCCCATCTCTGCCTCTGATGCAGAGTCCTCGTCAGAGCCTTCCCCAGACTCCAGGCCTCGCCCATGCTCCTCCCCAACCTCCTCACTGTCCGAGTTGGCCATCAGCTCCTCTGGTGGGCCATAACAGATGGTCTCCTTTCCTCACCATCGTACTTGGGTCTTGGCTCATCCAAGGACAGATCCAAGAAGGATGGAAGTTTCAAGGATTCCAGAGAGTTCCGCTTGGATCCAGTCCATGCTGGGATCTATGAAACTCTACAGAGTGGTATAAGACCCAATGCTCTTACCTTAGATGGGATCCATGCACTGAACGTTGCAAGCAAAAAGGCAACACTTCTGCTTCCCTGAACAGTCTTCGTCACTTTCACATGTCTGGACACAAGGCTGGAAGGAGTTTGGAGCTGCCCTGGGACACCCCCCAGGCTTCACTGAAAAGGAGAACATTCCAGGGGTTTGTGGGATGTATTTGTTTTTTGTTCTATGTCAGCTTATTATGCCAAACTAAACAAACCAAAAAATGTTGGATTGTGCAGAGAAGGATAGACTGACATTGAAAATAAGAGATAAGGGAGATACAGAGCAGCGGTGGTATTCAGCCGGTTCTGACCAGTTCTGGAGAACTGGTAGCAGAAATTTTGAGTAATTTGGAGAACCGGCAAATCCAACCTCTGGCTAGAGATTTTACAGTATCCTTCCCCTGCCATGCCCACCAAGCCAGCCACAGAACCGGTAGTAAAAAAATTTGAATCCCACCACTGATACAGAGTATTACTTAACGTGGAATAGGTTTTATCAATGGTTAGAGAAAGGAGGTTGAAATTAGATGAAGAAAAAGCATTGTTAGGTATAAGTTAAACATGAACAATGTTTATAACCTCAAGTATACTAATACACTGCTCAAAAAAAATAAAGGGAACACTTAAACAACACAATGTAACTCCAAGTCAATCACACTTCTGTGAAATCAAACTGTCCACTTAGGTAGCAACACTGACTGACAATCCATTTCACATGCTGTTGTGCAAATGGAATAGACAACAGGTGGAAAGCAGAGGCTGTTAGCAAGACATCCCCAATAAAGGAGTGGTTCTGCAGGTGGTGACCACAGACCACTTCTCAGTTCCTATGCTTTCTGGCTGATGGTTTGGTCACTTTTGAATGCTGGTGGTGCTTTCACTCTAGTGGTAGCATGAGACGGAGTCTACAACCCACACAAGTGGCTCAGGTAGTGCAGCTCATCCAGGATGGCACATCAATGCGAGCTGTGGCAAGAAGGTTTGCTGTGTCTGTCAGCGTAGTGTCCAGAGCATGGAGACACTACCAGGAGACAGGCCAGTACATCAGGAGACATGGATGAGGCCGTAGGAGGGCAACAACCCAGCATCAGGACTGCTACCTCCGCCTTTGTGTAAGGAGGGACAGGAGGAACACTGCCAGAGGCCTGCAAAATGACCTCCAGTGGGCCACAAATGTGCATGTGGCTGCTCAAACGGTCAGAAACAGACTCCATGAGGATGGTATGAGGGCCCGATGTCCACAGGTGGGGGTTGTGCTTGCAGCCCAACACCATGCAAGATGTTTGGCATTTGCCAGAGAACACCAAGATTGGCAAATTCGCCACTGGTGCCCTGTGCTCTTCACAGATGAAAGCAGGTTCACACTGAGCACATGTGACAGATGTGACAGGATCTGGAGATGCCGTGGAGAACGTTCTGCTGCCTGCAACATCCTCCAGCATGACCAGTTTGGCAGTGGGTCAGTAATGGTGTGGGGTGGCATTTCTTTAGGGGGCCACACAGCCCTCCCTGTGCTCAACAGACCTAGCCTGACTGCCATTAGGCACTGAGATGAGATCCTCAGACCCCTTGTGAGACCATATGCTGGTGCAGTTGGCCCTGGGTTCCTCCTAATGCACGACAATGCTAGACCTCATGTGGCTGGAGTGTGTCAGCAGTTCCTGCAAGATGAAGGCATTGATGCTATGGACTGGCCCGCCCGTTCCCCAGACCTGAATCCAATGGAGCACATCCGGGACATCATGTCTCGCTCTATCCATCAATGCCACATTGCACCACAGACTGTCCAGGAGTTGGGGGATGCTTTAGTCCAGGTGTGGGAGGAGATCCCTCAGGAGACCATCCGCCACCTCATCAGGAGCATGCCCAGGCATTGTAGGGAGGTCATACAGGCATGTGGAGGCCACACACACTACTGAGCCTCATTTTGACTTGTTTTAAGGACATTACATCAATGTTGGATCAGCCTGTAGTGTTTTTTTCCACTTTAATTTTGAGTGTAACTCCAAATCCAGACCTCCATGGGTTGCTCAATTTGATTTCCATTGATCATTTTTGTGTGAGTTTGTTGTCAGCACATTCAACTATGTAATGAACAAAGTATTTAATAAGAATATTTCATTCATTCAGATCTAGGATGTCTTATTGTTGTGTTCCCTTTATTTTTTTGAGCAGTGTATAATCAATAGTGTTACAAATAAGCTCATCTCTCTATATTAAAGCGAAATGCCACTCATGCATCATCGCAAACTCTCAAGAACTGTAAAGCCTAAAATTTGGCACGTATGTTCCTCTTGGCTTCTAGGTGCTCACTAAGAAAGGATTTTTCCAAGTGGCCATCAGAGCATTTAGAGTATTAGAGTATTTAGAGAGTATTTCCTATATTATTATTATTATTAACACGCTCTGATGCTAAGGAGTTCTACTCCCCCTCCCCAACTGAAAGGAAATCTCTTCCCAAAGCAAAGTGCAAACAGAGGAGAGGAGTTTCACTTTCACTTTCAGTTTCACAGCACCAAGCAGCTTTAGTACAGAAGAAGTTGAGCTAAGCCACGCCCAGACTCCTTGCTGTCTCCTCCTTGCTCACACAGCAAATACTGTTTCACTTTCCAAACACACTGACAGGACGCTAGCCAGATGAATACCGATGGATGCTGGTAGGCAGAGGCAGAATCCCCCCCCCTTATTTTCCTCCCCAAAAACTATTATACTATATCGAGCTAGTATAATTATAAATATGGTTAGAATCATTCTGTTGCTATCAGTATATATGTTACTATTTCTTTTTTCTTTTTCCCTTTTCTTTTCTAAAATGGTATGCCCGGATAATACATTGTATTCAAAATGCTTATATATAAATATAAAAAAAACCTGATTTTTTTAAAAAAAGTTAAAGGGTCAATACATGAATGTTTCTCATTTGGTGGTGTGTAAAATAATTATTTTAAGTGGCCCATTGCTGAACAATGAAGGTCTCTTGAAAACCAGAGTCACATTAACTGTCCTTTTGAAGTTGGCTCCCAACACAGCAGTACTGAGAATCGTTGCGTCAATAAATAAAAGATCAAACCACCCAAACCACTCCCCTCTGCAAAATAAGGGACTTTGCACCGCTCTTTATCTGGCGGCCAGATTGTTCTGAACTTGAGTCATCCAGGTTCTCATTTATGGGCTTGGATCCACCCTCTATGGGCCACCTAACCCGTTGTCCTGATTCCTTGCACCTCCCTTGCCCCGCCCTCCCCTTAATTCTCTCATTCCATTTGCTGATCTCTCTTCTGGCTCTTCCTTAAGGGGGTCCGGGCAAACCCCTAGCACGGGGGTGGGGCTGCAACCTTAAACACTCAAAGACCCACTTGGACCCTTTTCCCACAGGGAAAAAGGAAACACCTGGAGCCACAAAACCTGGGTGGGCGTGGCCAACTCCATGTCACTCACTCCCACCCAGCCACAGGACCCCCCCTAGCCACGCCCACACAGTCAGTCCTTAGGGCAGAGAACCGGTTGTTAAAAAAACA
Source organism: Notechis scutatus (assembly GCF_049901735.1). Lineage (NCBI taxonomy): Eukaryota > Metazoa > Chordata > Lepidosauria > Squamata > Elapidae > Notechis > Notechis scutatus. The sequence continues at coordinate 1,260,509 of NC_142011.1, read as the reverse complement.
CCTCCAGGAACCACAACACCCTTCTCTCTCTCCCTCCTCTCTCTATAACAGTCTATGTCTCTCTCTTTCTCTCCTCCACTCTTCCCCCTCCCTCTTTCTCTGTATCTTTCCCTCTCCCCCTCTCCCCCTCTATCTTCCCCTCTCTCCCCTCTCTATATCACTCTATGTCTCTCTCTCCCCTCCTCCCTCCCCCCTCTCTCTGTAGCTCTTTCTCCCCCTCTCCCTGTCTATCTTCCCCTCTCTCTGCCCTTCTCTCTCTCTATCACTCTATGTCTCTCTCTCTCCTCCTCCTCTCTTCTTCCCTCCCTCTTCTCTCTTTCTCTCTCCCCTTCTCCCCTCTATCTTCCCCTCTCTCCCCTCTCTACATCACTCTATGTCTCTCTCTCCCTCATCTCTCTCTCTCTCTGTATCTCTCTCACTGTATCTCTCCCCTCTTTCCCCCTCTCTCTATATCACTCTCTCTCCCTCTCCCTCTCTCTCCCTCTCTCTTTCCCCCTCTCTATATATCATGCTCCGTCTCTCTCTCCCCTTCCTCCCTCCCTCCCCCTCTCTCTGTATCTCTTTCTCCCCCTCTCCCTGTCTATCTTCCCCTCTCTCCCCCTTCTCTCTATCACTCTATGTCTCTCTCTCCCCTCTCCTCTCCTCTCCTCTCCTCTCCTCTCCCTACTCTCTCTCTCCCCTCTCTCTTTATATCACTCTATGTCACTCTCTCCCCCTCTCTATATCATACACTCTCTCCCCCTCTCTTCCTCCCTCCCCCTCTCTCTGTATCTCTGTATCTCTCCCCCTCTCTATCTTCCCTTCTCTCTCTCCCCTCTCTTTATCACTCTATGTCTCTCTCTCCCCTCCCTCTCTCCCTACCACTTCTATGTCTCCCTCTCTCCCTGTCTCTCCCTCGCTCTTTCTCCCTCCCTTTCTCTCTCTGCATCTCTCTCTCTGCATCTCTCTCTCCCTTTCTCTCTCCCCCCCTCTCTGTATCTCTCTAGCAGAATCAACTGGATGAAACCCTCAGAAAGACTAAGATGCGTTGAGGGTTGGCAATAGTTGCTTCATGGGGGTGTTTCCCCCCCCTTACCCATTTGTCCCCTCGAAAGGGGAAGCTCTGTGAAGAGGAAGAGGAGACCCAGAAGGAGGAGGAAGCCGTGAGCAGCCTTCATGGTGCTGGGAGTGAGAGTTGGGGCCAGAGGGATGGGTATTTAAGTCCTGCTTGGAGGAAGTGCGAAGGCTGTTGAGGAAGCAGGAGAAATGGAAAGCTAACAAGGTATCTTTCTCAACCCTGTCAATTGTTAGCTTTTCCCTTGATAGGACAAATAGGTGGGGCAGGTAACCGAGATCTTTATCAACAGAGGCCCATCGTGTTTGCAGCTGGGCTTCGCGTAGGGCAGAGCTGGGGCTGCTGCTCCTTCCCGGATTCTGAGTTGCAAAATAGGATCCTGGATTGCAACACATGTTTGCATGTTGGAATTACAAAGTGTACAGTGACTGAAGCCATTGGATGTCACGGGTCACAGCTGGGGCTCAGCAGAGTCCATCTCTGCCGTACACCATTATGGCCAGGAGTGAAAGTGATGGCTAGATGAGGAAACATGGAGGCAGCCAGAAAGCCAGAATGTTCAGGATGTGTCCCAGTGCATGAACAGGAAATGAGAAGCACCCAACCTCAGCTGGGAACTTAACTCTTCAGCAAGAGGGCTTGGTGGTTCCTTCATTAGGGCATTGTTTTCTTTTTGGTCATTTGTCTGGTGGGGAATAGAGAATAGAATGGAATGGAACGGAATGGGATAGGGTAGGATAGAACATAGAATAGAATAGAATAGAATAGAATAGAATAGAGTAGAGTGGGAATTATTCTTTGTTCTTTGTGTACGTGCTAGGACAACGGAGCCTTCTGGTGGTTGGCTGCAACACGAAGCAAGGAGCAAGGACAAATTGTTGCCATTTCTTACCCAGAACTGTAGCAAATTTAAACTTTGCAGCTTTGTGTGCTTATGTGAATGATCAGTGCATTTTGTGTGATGTAATACGTTTGTGATAGGACGCTAACAAAAATTGCTACGTTAACAAAGATTGCTTCTAATAAAAGAGGGTTTCAGGGTTTGCTCTGAGCTCTCATCCCGAGACAACCCTGCGTTGTGTCTTCTTTTCATGAGAGACCACCACAACTGGTGACCCCGACGTGATCCACTAAAAGCGATACGTCTTTGGCACACCCATTCTCATCGTCTGGAATAGACTTGGTGCACCCCATCCGCTTGAATCGCTGGCGACAACGGATCCCTCGTGAGTATGGGTGGTAGATTCTCTAAGGAGCAGGCAGCTCACATTCAGGAAATTAGAGAATTGACCAAACGAAATTTTTTTACCTTTAAAAAGGGGAGCTCCCTTCATGCCCCCCTCACAAAAACCTCTATTGAGGAACTCCTAGAATGCATTTGGCAACACTGCCCTTCTTATCCGGCTAAAGGCAGTATCAAAACTACAGTATGGAAGGAGATTGGAAAATACCTTCATGCAAGTCCTAGGGCCCCTTCGTCTATATTAATTGCTTGGAGGTGGTTTTTGAGGCTCTCTCCTTTCTAGAGCAACCCCTACTTGGCCCCTTTCTGCACCCCTCCCTATGTGAATTCTGCTGTACAACTCTTGCTCCCGCTGTGACGCCTGTGTCTCTTAAATCGACTGCCCCCCCGAGGCAAATGAGGTCAGTAAATCTCCCCCGACAGCTCCTAAAAATCCATCAGGAGATGTCAAGGTGGGAAATCCTAAAATAAATACACCCCATGCTGGGAGAGTTCAAGCAGCTATGCAAGCAACTTTTCAAACAGGACAGCTGGAGGGGCAGGAGATTGACTCCATGCAATTGTTTCCAGTTCAGAAGCAAGTTGATAATACAGGAAATTTACAGGCTGTCTGGAATCCACTGCCTTTATCTCTTTTACGGGAAGTAAAGAAATCTGTGAGGGAGTTTGGCATACAAAGTCCATATGTCCAGGGTTTGCTTCACAGTCTGGGGCAAGCTCAAAAGATGATTCCACAAGATTGGAAAGACTTAATGAGAATGATTCTGAACGGGACACAATACATGGTATTTGATGCAGAATATCAAAGAGAAGCAATTAACAGAGGAAATAATTTAGGGGGTTTGTATATACCTGATCAAATCTATGGGGCAGGGCAGTTTGCAACTGTGGAGCAGCAGGCAATAAATTTGCCTGATTACTGCTTCCCGGTTGTTACGACTGCTGTTATGAGGCGAGTGGAGGAGGCAGGAGTGCCTACTAAATCTTTTTCACAAATCAAACAAGCAGCTACAGAGCCATATGCAGATTTCATTGAGAAGCTCCAAAATGCCATTCAGCAGCAAATTTCTAATTCAGAAGCTGCGAAAGAACTCTTGATGAAATTGGCAGTGGAAAATGCAAATACAGATTGTAAGCGAGTTTTGCAGCCTTTGGTCGCGCGGGGGGAGGCAACCTTGGCAGATTTGATTAAAGCTTGTGCTGTAGTGAGTTTGCAATTTTATAACATGGAGACCTTGACTGTAGCTTTGCAAAAGGGTCTTAAACCTACTGGGAATTGCTTCAATTGTGGGAAGCCTGGGGATTTCAAAGCCCAATGCCGGGCCCCAGGGGGGGGTGCTGCTCTTTTTTGGAAGAGTTGGCCTTGCCTCGTTCCTCAGCTAAGAAAGGGTTTTTGTGATTCCAGGGATTATTGATCAGGATTATACAAATATTATAAAAATTCAATTTTATTCAGATGTACCTGCTAATCTTGCAGCTAGAATGACTCACCCTCTTCCCCTTCGATTGACCTCAAGGACTGTTTCTTTTCCATCCCCCTTCATGTGGAAGACCGCAAACTCTTTGCCTTTACTATTCCCCAACCTAACAATTCTCATCCCACTAAACGATATCAATGGAAGGTATTGCCTCAAGGCATGCTCAACAGCCCCACAATGTGCCAATACTATGTTAATCAAATCCTTCAGCCGCACCCGCTGCTACTATTCTATCCGCTTTCTCTCTTTCTCCCCTAACCCCTTGGGACAGTCATAACTATTTTCATCAAAATAAAGGGCTCTTATGAAGGAATTCCAAATCACTGCCCAAGAGGCTGTTGCAATTATTCAACAATGCCCTACTTGCAGCAAGCAAGCCCCTGCCCTGCCAATGGGAGTAAATCCCAGAGGCTTAAAAGCCTGCCAGATTTGGCAAATGGATGTAACCCAGTATGCGCCTTTTGCACCATGGAAATATATCCATGTTTCAGTGGACACATACTCAGGGTTCATCATGGCCTCCCCGCAAAGAGGAGAGACCACAAAACATGTCATTAACCACTGCATCCGGTCATTTGCGTGCCTGGGAACAATGGGGCATTTTGCACAAATTAGGCATTCCATATAATTCTCAAGGGCAGGCCATAGTAGAAAGAAACAATCTGACCCTAAAGAATGCTCTTGACAAAGTTCAAAACTCGATGGGGAAACTCACCCCAGGGTTACCCACGCTGCAAAACAAGTTTAACTTGTGCTTATTTACACTGAATTTCCTGAATGAGACTGACACACCTGCTTCTTCTGCCGCCTCTCGACACTTTTGCTCTCCATCCAAGGATGCTCCTAGACCTCCAGTCTACTTTCGACAGTTGCCAGATCCCACATGGCACGGGCCTGCTGAACTTATAACCTGGGGACGAGGGTATGCGGCTGTTTCCTACAACAACACCACCACCTGGGTCCCCGGACGACAAGTGAGGCCTTTTCTACCCAAACCAGCCTTGCCTACATCAGCATCATGAAGCTGCCCGCTGCATTCATCATTTGCTTCCTGGGCTTCCACATCGTTCCTGCCGATACGACAGCCACCCCATCCTCCTGCGACGCCTGCATCAAAACTACTCGCAGCGGAACGACAACCCAATCCACCCTGATCTATCATACTTTGAAGCCTGAGTGCAACTCCACGACGGTCTCCCCTTGTCTGCATAACAACACTCAATATGCGTGATGTTACACTGCCGAAGGCATTCAGTGCTACGAGCCTAAGGCAGTGGGACCTGTTACAGCATCCCTCTATGTCTATGCATACAAAGGTGGCTCCAGTTCTGATCTTGCAGGAATGTTCTCAACCAGTCAAACAAAAAATGGGTACATAACCCATAATGTCACTCGGGGGGTACCAACACCTCAGTATGCTTTGATGTTTGCCTTGCCATCAGCAAAGGTCAAGGTCCTAATGACGCTGCAGGAGTTACCTGCGGCTCACACAGCTGGCAGAGATCTTATCTACAGGAAAAGAAAGCGCGCTTTCACGAACTTATATTATGCAAAATCGCTTGGCTTTAGATTATCTTCTTGCCAAAGAAGGAGGAGTGTGTGGAAAGTTTAACCTTAGTAATTGTTGTATTGAGGTAGATGATAGCGGAAAAGTTATCCAACAAATTACTGATAGAATGATCAAGGTTGCGCATGTACCTGTACAAACATGGAATGGTCTTTATTTTAGAGACATGTTTGGATCCTGGTTCCCAAAATTGCCTGGCTTGCAAGCTATTGTAGCGCTCATTGGTATGATTGCTGCGGGATGTGTTGTATTGCCTTGTGTATTACCCATCTTTGTATGCACTATTTCTAACAGTTTATCCCTCTTGGCTGAGAAAAAAGCCACTGCGCAGGTAATGGCTCTCTGGAATCAACAAATAACTAACACATATGAACCACTGCCATCTGAAGATGAGATAGGAGAGCCAACCTGTGACGACCCAGACGAGGACAAGATGTTTGTGATGGTTGAAGAAGTCACGAACGCTGTGGATAACATCAGCATGCACAGCACTCTTGCCTACGTGCCTGACAAAGATTGTTATTGGGAATTATTCTTTGTTCTTTGTGTACGTGCTAGGACAAGGGAGCCTTCTGGTGGTTGGCTGCAACACGAAGCAAGGACAAATTGTTGCCATTTCTTACCCAGAACTGTAGCAAACTTAAACTTTGCAGCTTTGTGTGCTTATGTGAATGATCAGTGCATTTTGTGTGGTGTAATACGTTTGTGATAGGACGCTAACAAAAATTGCTATGTTAACAAAGATTGCTTCTAATAAAAGAGGGTTTCAGAGTTTGCTCTGAGCTCTCATCCCGAGACAACCCTGCGTTGTGTCTTCTTTTCATGAGAGACCACCACAGAGTAGAGTAGAGTAGAGTAGAGTAGAGAACAAATAAAAGAGTAGAGTAAAAGTAGAGTAGAATAGAATAGAGAAGAACAGAGAAGAGAATGAAAGAATAATAGAGAATCTATCTATCTATCTATCTATCTATCTATCTATCTATCTATCTATCTATCTATCTATCTATCTATCTAATCTACCTACCTATCTTGCAGCTGCCAAGGTCTAGGTCTAGGACAACTTGCCATGGTTAACTCACTCCTGCCAGCTTGCCACTGGAGAACTTTCTGAGGGACCATCCAATGCTGATCAGCCGCTGGGCTGCTGGGACACCACACAAGCCCAGCCTTGAGTACTTCTCATCTGAGAAGGTCACCCAAGACTAGGCATGCACGCCCCTAACTACCTCAATTCCAACTACTGCTGGCCTTAAATGCAAACTACTCAATGCAAGAAGCCTCGTGAATAAAATACCTGAATTTTTCCTCCTACTAAATATGGCTAAATTCGACATTATATTTGTCTGTGAAACATGGCTCAATGCATCTCTCCCTGACTCCATTACCACAGTAAGAGACTATCATGTTTACCGATCAGATCGTGAAATTCGTAGAGGAGGTGGTGTTGCTATCTTCTATAAAAAGTCCTTACATCTAAAAATATCCAAGTTACCCAGGAGCTTGCTCTTCCTGAGACCATCATCTGTGAACTATCCTTAAATATCACAATTCGATTCTTACTATGTTACAGAGCACCTGATTATGACATTGAACATGTAAACAAGCTAAATACATTACTAACATGGGCTGCATCCTGCCCATACCCTTTTATCTTTCTTGGCGATTTCAATCTACCTCATATTGACTGGACCCTAAATGATTGTACAACTGAAATCATACACACAACCTTCTACAATGCTATTACAAATCTGGGACTGGAACAACTAGTAACCAACAACACTAGACTAAACAACTGCCTCGATCTCATCTTCTGCAATAGTTTGAATTTAATTTACGGAATACAAACTAAAGAACCCTTTTCCAGCAGTGACCACAATATGATTGACTTTTGTCTCAACATACGCCCACACAAAAATCACCACAATGATGTAATCCCCAATTGTAACTTCAAAAAAGGCAACTATGATCTTATAGACAACGATCTCTCATCCCTTGATTGGCAATCTCTATTCACTGGATGCAATACTGTTGAAGACCATTACAACATATTTTTACTTGAAGTCAAAAGAGTCATCAAACTATATGTACCAACAGCAACTCCCAAAACAAAACAAAAAAGCAGATTACCCATAACAATAAGGAAACTTCAATCCAAAAAGAGATCACTCTGGCGGAAAAACAAATCTGGTCACGTTGCCAATTTCAAAAGCCGATACAAAAATTTATGCCACCAGATAAAGACCGAATGCATCAATTATCACATTAAACAAGAGGAAAACCTTCTAAGCACCAATTCCACCCGTGCTTTTTACAATTTTGTAAACAACAAACTAAAAGACTCAAGGTCTGTCCCACCCTTGATAGGACCTGATGGTAAAGACTGCAACGACGACACCATTAAAAGCCAACATCTTTAACACATTCTTCGGCTCAGTATTTGTAAACAGCAATGGATCATGCCCAGTATTTCCTAACCGTACCACAGATAACAACAATGATCTAATACATATCGATTTTACAGAAGACAATGTTGAAAAAGCACTACGCAATCTAAAACCATCTCTATCTATTGGACCGGATGGAATATGTGCCTACTTCCTAAAAAAGCTATCCACTGCCATAGCCAAACCTCTAAGCATAATCTTTAAAAAATCTTTCAGGACCAGCTCCTTGCCTAACCTATGGTCACAAGCCACAGTCATCCCCATCTTCAAAAAGGGAGACCCAAGCCTAGTTGAAAATTACAGGCCAATCTCCTTATGCTGCGTCACCTGTAAAGTCATGGAATCAATTATTAACCAATCCATCATCCTTCACTTAGAGACAAATAACCTACTCTCCAATAAACAATTTGGTTTCAGAAAAAAAACTATCCTGTAATCTGCAACTCTTACACTGCAAAAACATATGGACGACACAACTCGACCAGGGCAAAGCAATAGACGCAATCTACATAGACTTCTGTAAAGCCTTTGATTCAGTGGTACACGACAAACTACTCCTAAAAATAAAATCCTATGGTATCTCTGGACAACTGAATAACTGGATAGAAGCATTCCTGGCAAACAGACAACAAATGGTCAAAATTGGGAGCGTCCTATCAAATTCTGTACCTGTCAATAGTGGTGTCCCCCAAGGCAGTGTTCTAGGACCAACTCTCTTCATACTCTACATAAATGACCTCTGTGATCATATTAAGAGCAATTGCGTTCTTTTCGCTGATGATGTAAAGCTGTTCAATACCACAGACAATACTGCTACCCTACAAAAAGATCTTGACTATGTATCAGAATGGTCAAACAAATGGCAACTTCAAATCTCAACAGATAAATGCTCTGTCTTACATATTGGCAAAAAAAATCAGAAAATAAAATACAAGCTGAATAGTCAAGATCTTGTTGATGACCCAAGCTCTGTAAAGGACCTGGGAATACTCACCTCTAATGATCTAAGTGCTAGAGCCCACTGCAACTACATAGCCAAAAAGGCATTAAGAGTTGTTAACCTAATCCCTACGTAGCTTTTTCTCTGGTAATATCACACTACTAACCAGAGCATACAAAACATTTGCTAGACCAATACTCGAATACAGTTCATCAGTCTGGAACCCACATTACATATCTGATATTAGCACAATTGAGAAAGTCCAGAAATATTTCACAAGAAGAGTTCTCCACTCCTCTACTCGTTGTAGAATACCTTATGCCACCAGACTTGAAATTCTAGAACTAGAAAACCTTGAATTACGCCGTCTTCGGTCTGATTTAAGCATGGTATATAAAATCATACATTGCAATGTCCTACCTGTCAATGAATACTTCAGCTTCAACCATAACAATACAAGAGCAAACAATAGATACAAATTCAAGGTTAACTGCACCAAACTTGATTGCAGGAAATACGACTTCAGCAACAGAGTGGTCGATGTCTGGAATCCTTTACCTGACTCTGGGGTTTCTTCCCCAAATCCCAAACACTTTAACCTTAGACTGTCTACTATTGACCTCACCCCTTTCCTAAGAGGTCTGTAGGGGGCGTGCATAAGCGCACCAACGTGCCTACCGTCCCTGTCCTATTGTTTCTCTTATTCTTCTTTTATTTTTCTTATATGTACCCATTTCATGTATTCACAACTATGTATACACTTATACTTATTATCTTGTAAACAATTGGCAAATCAAATAAATAAAAAATAAATAAATAAAAAGGTTCAAACCCAAAGCAAGGCAAGGCCCACTGCAATTCACTGGTCCCTCCTCTGAGTTATCCTGCATTGATGAAGTAATGCAGTCATCACAAAATGAACTCAGAGGCATTCCAATTCCTCAAATAATGATTTTATTCTTACTACACATCTTGGCATGAACTGGTGGAAGCCGGCACTAAAGATTTCCTGGGCTTCCACATCACCAGAATAGAATAGAATAGAATAGAATAGAATAGAATAGAATAGAATAGAATAGAACAGAACAGAACAGAACAGTACAGAACAGAACAGAACAGAACAGAATAGAATAGAATAGAATAGAATAGAATAGAATAGAATAGAATAGAATAGAATTCTTTATTGGCCAAGTGTGATTGGACACACAAGGAATTTGTCTTTGGTGCAAATGCTCTCAGTGTCCATAAAAGAAAAGATACATTCGCCAAGAGTCAAGAATCATAAGGTCCAACACTTAATGATAGTCATAGGGTACAATAATAATAGAATAGAATAATAATAGAATAGAATAGAATAGAATAGAATACTTTATTGGCCAAGTGTAATTGGACACACAAGGAATTTGTCTTGGTGCAAATACTCTCAGTATACATAAAAGATACATTCATCAAGAGTCAAGAATCATCAGGTACAATATTTAATAATACTCATAGGGTACAATAAGCAATCAAATCATCATAGGAAATAGTCAATATAGATCATAAGGACACAAGCGACAAAGTTATAGTTGGGGACATTTTGACATGAATCAATCTAACCTTTGCTCTTTGCATCTGTTAAAGAAGTTGCTTGTACTATTTTGCTAAGGATGGAAATCTCTTGTTAAGAGAATTGTATCCTTTTCTATCTGGTTTCTCGCCTCTGCAATTTGCTTCAGAGCTAGACACACCCTTGGTGACAATTCCCAGGAACATCCTGCTCCATAGATAAGTGGTGGCTGTCTAGGAGCACAAACACACAAGGACAAGGGATACTGTGTAAAATAACAAAGTATGGAGAGAGCACGGACAAAGAACGCTCCATGGATAAGGAAGGGGAGGGCATAGGCTAGACATTGCGCACAATGAATAATGAACCTTTGTTTCCAATTGGATAAACTTTGTTTCTATCAGCATAAAATGTATATAATACTCTGAGCCACTTTCGCAGGGTGTGGCTATTCCTTACATGCATTTTGTCTGTATGTTTTGGACATTCACCCAGACTTTTTGCTTTGGCCAAAGAATAAATGATCTAAGTGCTAGAGCCCACTGCAACTACATAGCCAAAAAGGCATTAAGAGTTGTTAACCTAATCCTACGTAGCTTTTTCTCTGGTAATATCACACTACTAACCAGAGCATACAAAACATTTGCTAGACCAATACTCGAATACAGTTCATCAGTCTGGAATCCACATTACGTATCTGATATTAGCACAATTGAGAAAGTCCAGAAATATTTCACAAGAAGAGTTCTCCACTCCTCTACTCGTTGTAGAATACCTTATGCCACCAGACTTGAAATTCTAGAACTAGAAAACCTTGAATTACGCCGTCTTCGGTCTGATTTAAGCATGGTATATAAAATCATACATTGCAATGTCCTACCTGTCAATGAATACTTCAGCTTCAACCATAACAACACAAGAGCACACAATAGATACAAACTCAAAGTAAACCGCACCAAACTTGATTGCAGGAAATACAACTTCAGCAATAGAGTGGTCAATGTCTGGAATACTCTACCCGACTCTGTAGTTTCTTCCCCAAACCCCAAAAACTTTAACCTTAGACTGTCTACTATTGACCTCACCCCTTTCCTAAGAGGTCTGTAGGGGGCGTGCATAAGCGCACCAACGTGCCTACCGTCCCTGTCCTATTGTTTCTCTTATTCTTCTTTTATTTTTCATATATGTACCCATTTCATGTATTCACAACTATGTATACTCTTATACTTATTATCTTGTAAACAATTGGCAAATAAATAAATAAATAAATAAATAAATAAATAAATAAATAAAAATAAAAAGCTGTTATTTTTGCAAGCCTCATCTCGAATCTCATTCTTTGGTATCTCCATGGCACGGGGAAACTTCTGTGACCTTACAGGGTACAATAAGAAATCAAATCCTACTAGGAAACAGTCAATATAGATCGTAAGGTTACAAGCGAGAAAGTTAGTGTCATACAGTCACAAGTGGGAGGGGATGGGTGATGAGTGATGAGAAGGTTAATAGTAATAGTAGTGCAGACATTGTCAATAGATCTGTAATGGCCGCCTCAAAGAAGCCGGCAGCTGGGTAAGACTGAGCAGGAGGAAGAGAGGAGAAAGTGGTAAAGAGAAAGTTTTTGTGGCTGACCCAGGACTTTAAGAGGCGTTTAACCCTGAGAACGATGGTTTTCTGAAAAATACTTTGTTTCCAGAGGAGGATCTCAAGCGGCAAAACTGAGTGCTGAAAGGGAAAGTTTACTCTCCTTCCTTATGGAATCAACAAATGGCCATTGAGAAACCTGTTGTTGTTTTTTTATAAAAGGTAAAGACTTGGCTTCTTGTTATAAGTGGGAAGGAAGAGGACAAAATATATATATTAAGATTTTGTTGGAGGAGATGCCTTGAAGATCTTGAGACCAGAAATTAATTGTAATAAGGTTTTAAAATACAGATTGGAGGTTTTTTCCTTTCCCTTTGATACCTTACCAGGAAGAGAAAGTGAGAACTTTGTGTTTTGTTTGGACTGATTGACTCTCTCTGGAATTTTGGGGAATTGCTCTAATTTTTGAAACACTTTGGTTGCTTTAAGAAGAAGAATAAAGAATGGCTTTATCTGCTGATGAACTTAGAGAATATGAAGAAAGAAAGGACGCTGTGAAAAGAGCCTTTCTCTCTCTAGAAATGGCGCTTGTTAATTATCAAAAACAACAACAGATGGAGGAAATGGAAGGAGAAGAAGGAGAAGAAGAAGAAGACGCCATCTTCAATGAATTTAAAAATTTAGTTAAGAGAGAAAGGACAAAGAAAGGAAGGAAAATGAAGGACTTAAGATCTAAAAAAATACTTAAGAAAGGAAAAAATAAGATGCAAAACCAATTCAATGTTAATGTTACTGAGCAAAAGGAGAAAAGAATACAACAGAGAGGGGAAGTTGGAGGTAAAAAGGTTAGGTGGGATAAGAAAGGAAGAGAAAAGGGAGGGAAAAGCCACAAAGGTATAAAACAAGATGGGAAAAAAGGAATTTTTTTCAGGGATAAAGGGTAATGTATAATTTCTTTAAAAAGAAGATTCTGCAAGGTACATAAGATGGTATGGTAGTATTTGTATTAGAAATAGAAAATTAGAATGTTATAAGAATCTGAAATGTTTAGTAATGATAGATTTTAAAATTTAATAAAAGATTAAAAGGAATGTTTAAAATATTGAGTTTAATTGAAAAGACTAATTTACTGCTGCTTTTAATCTTATTATAAACTCATTACTGTAGCATTTGTTTCTTGAAAGAGACAATTGGAAGGCTATAAGATTTAAAATTTAGATTTATTATTTAATTATATTAATTATTGTGGACTTATTATTATTTTTTCTTTAGAGACTAGTAGGTTGAATGTACTAAGCAGAATCAGATTGGGTAATAGGTGTTATTTTAAATATCAATTTAGGGGGAGGATAGAAAGGCATCATACCTTGATCAGGGATTTCAGGGAAAATTTTTTTTTTCTTTACTTGCTGTAGGGAATGAGATAAATGGATAATTTGGAAAGAATGGACAAAAAATATAAATATAATGAATTAAATTAAAATGAATTAAATAAAATAGAAATAAGAAGAGTGAAAAGTGGGGAGAAGTTATATGGAAGATATAGAATGATAAATAAGATAGGTAATGGCATATAAGATGAGCACGAATTTAATTGAAGTCCATACAAAGAGAGGTAATCTGGGGCCAAACTACTTTCTTAAAAGAAGTTTTATATTTTTGTGTTTTGTGTGTCTATGTGTTTTTTTGAGAATTAATAAAACCTCGGAGGAATGTTGGATGAGAATAATGTTAAACAAGACAGAGAGGAATGAAGATGATGGTTATAAACTGGATAAATATAGAAAATTAATAATAATTAATGAAATTGAATAAGAAAAAAAGAAATAATGAGAAATTTGTTGAGAGATAGCTATATGGTTATATTGAAATGGTGAAAAATAGAATTATGTTGTATAAAATAGTATTCTATCTGACTTGTAAAATTAATAATGGAGAGGTTTGTGTACTTAATGGATAATGATGGTTTGTTTGTCTTTAAAATTAATAAAATTTGTTTCAAAAATAAAAATAAAAAAATAAAATCTTAACTCACTCCATCTTCATTTTTCTCATCTATAATTATCTAATAATCTTAAGGTAATTCCCAGTAAGTTATAATTTCAAATTTCTAATAAAAAATACAAAGACACATTCCCATGTGGTGTCCCCCTTTTATGCTATATCTAACCCTTATCTCTAAATCTCTTGGCCTTGTCAATTTTCTTAATTTTAGCCAGCTTTCCCTTTACTAAGTTTTCCTTTCCCTCTTTTTTCCTCTAATATTACATTTATTTCCATCTGCCAGTCCCCAACTTTTCTCCCCCCTTTCCTTTTCTCTTTTTTGAAATTTCTTCTTGTACAGCTTCTTCTTTTGTTTACTCTTGAGAGCTTTTTCTCTTTTATTTATTATCTCTGTCATCAATGTCTTAGTTTTAGTTCGTTTTTTGTCTTTTGGCAAAGTTTCTGAATCTTCATGTCCATCTTGGCTATTTTCCTCTTCCTTTGGCTCCTCCTCTCTAAGGTTCCTTTGTTCTGCTGTAAATTGCATTACTTTTTCTGCCAGTGTGTCCAATAGTCCCCTTCTTTCTTTTATCATTTCTTTCACAGTTTGCAGTTCCATCTTAAATTCTTTGCTTGCTACTTCCATTTTTTAATCAATTGTGGTATTCTTTATTTTATTAAAGTTAACTGTAATCCTTGCCAAGAGACTCCATTTATATCTCTTTTCCTTATTGGTCCTTCTATTTCCTTTGCACAGTCAACCCCCAACAGTGCCAAGATATTGCCTTCCTCTGTCCTCTTGCTGCAATCTCGCCCCCCCCTTTTTTTAAGCTTTCAGGGTTCTTGTTATGTTATAGTCTTTTATTTCACGTCTTTTCTCATTCACACATTTAACAGACCAGTAATTTTCCATAAAGTCATCCAGGAAAAAATGCCTTGTACCATTAGGTGGTGCTCTATATCGCTTCCACTTTTCAAAGTTCTTTTCCCCCCTTTTTTCAATGATATTAATGTTAATTTTCAAGCATTTCAACCATTGACTTTCTTTTTAACTATAATCAATTCCAAGCAAGTTCAGCATTTTATCCAATGCCTAATTAATGCCAGTTTCTGTATATTAGTCCCAATTCCATCCTTAATTTCATTATAGCTCTTTTGTAGTCCAGATTTTTATTTACCTTATATTGTCCTCTTGTTTTCTATTTGCTGCTGTTGTACTCTCAAGCGAGGAATCTTTCTTTCTGCTTTTCGGTGTTATTAAAACAAAAGGTTCAGCTTCTCTTGTCTGGATACACGCCGCTCACCACTTCACCTCTCCAGTGCACACTTAAGTCCCAATAGGTTCCCGTCTTCAGGGCAGCCATTACAACTGCCACTTCTCCCAATCTTTCAGGGGAGTATACCAAGCCAGGGAGTTGAGATGCAGCTCCCCTCGACCCAGCTGGCAGTCTCCCCCTCTTCCCCCACCCCTCTGAGGTGGGTGTGATGGTTCAGTCCTGTCAGGATCCTCCAACAGGGTAAGCACGGATCGAAGCCGCGCACAATCGTGGTCTCCGTCTGTCCTTGACGGAAGTGCCACCGGAAGTCCCATTAATCTTGTTGATCTCCACTCATCTGGGTGTTAATTGCTGGGGGGGCATTGTTTCAACTTGGCTTCATCTAGGACGGTCACAGTTTCTCCGTTGAACCTCGAGGGAAGCCTGTCCATATGTTGGGCAATTAAAGAGTTTTCATCATCTCTTCTGACCTCTGATTGGTGTACATGGATGCGTTTTGCCTGTTTCTCCAATGCAGAGGCTGATGCTGTCTTTAAACTGTATGTTGTAGATGATTCCCGTTTTTCTTATCAGGCTGCTGCGTGTTCTGACCGAGGCTTCCCAAGATCATGAAGCTGACTCCTTATCCGGATAAAACCCCTTTTATTTAGGTTAAAGTGAATTCCTGTCCAGCAAAGTCTGGGCAAACAGCCTTTCAAGAGATTTCACAGCCACAGACCATTATCAGGCTTGGAGAGTTGCCAGGCCGATATCTTCCAAATGCCATGCTGTAGCAGCAATGACTTTGCAAGAAGTCAGGAATAGATCTTCACCCGAATGAATTGAATGAATTGTCTCCTGCAAAGCCCCACTCCTCTTTCGCTCCTCTTTTATTCCCTCTGGGAGGAGCCATTCACCGTCCACCTGTGGCTTTACTCCCGAGTCGACCCTTCTACCTTAGCTGTTCCCTTCTCCTGGCAGCTCTGTACATTCACACACTGGGAACAGGCTCCAGCTGTTCTTCTTCCCCACTGATTTCCGACTCCGAAGGCAGCTGGTAATTATCGGACGGCCCTGGCCCCATCTCTGCCTCCGATGCAGAGCCCTCGCCAGAGCCTTCCCCAGACTCCAGGACTGGCCCATGTTCCTCCCCAACCTCCTCAGTGTCTGAGTCTGCCGCCAGCTCTGCTGCCTACTGGTGGGCCACAACACTGGGTCTTTTGGTTTGCATAGGATGGCATTAGTTGGCTTGTCTGCTACTGTGATGCCACGTGGTTGTATGAGTGTGTGGGTGGTTTCTCAGATGTTTTTGATGCTTGGCAGTGTTATCCCTTTCACAACTTGTTTTCAATGTGCTACATGGGGTTGAGTGGTTAGATCAGGGGTGTCAAACTCATATCGTCACATCATGAGATCATCTAACTCATGTCATCACGGTTAGATAACGAAGATGCGGCGTAGATGATCTGATTCCTGTTTCTGATGTTCAGAATTGGTACAATGTGGTTTGTGCTTGGATAAGAACACCACAGCTGCTCACAAACACACTTCAGCAACCTTAATTGAGAGCCAGCCCCACTCCCTTCTAGCATGGATGGTGTTACCTAGTTGTGAAATGAAACATCTGTAAGAAAACCACTAAGCTCAGAGACCACCAAGAACCCCACAATTCAACCCCCAACCGCACATATTCTCTTCTATTGATTCTGTTGTTGCTTCTGCTGCTTTTTTTCCTGTTCTGCTTAATTAAAGAAAGGCAAAAAAATTAAATAAACACCTTACCACCTGAGTTGTCTCACTGTCTCCAGGCAGAGCATATCTCTGTAGCCGTTGCAAGAGTCTCAGTATCTACCCCGACTTACTCTAGAGTAAGCCCTTTATGGGGACTGAGTTTCAGGCCAAAGGGCAGGGATTTCTGAGCCACCCCACCCAACCCTCTGGATTTGAGAGGCGAACATGGAGCATAGAATCATAAGGCTGGAAGGGACACGTGAGGTCTTCTAGTCCGACTCCCTGCTCCATAATAGAATAATAGAGTTGGAAGGGACCTTGGAGGTCTTCTAGTCCAACCCCCTGCTTAAGCAGGAAATCCTATATCATTTCAGGCAAATGGTTATCTCACCTCTTCTTAAAAACTCCTCGTTTTGGAGCATTTACAACTTCTGGAGGCAAGTAGTTCCACTGGTTAATTGTCCTCACAGTCAGGAAGTTCCTCCTTAGTTCTAGGTTGCTTCTCTCCTTGATTAGTTTCCACCCATTGCTTCTTGTTCTGCCTCCAGGGGCTTTGGAGAATAGCTTGACTCCCTCTTCTTTGAGGCAGCCCCTGAGATATTGGAACACTGTTATAGCCAGTCAAAAGATTTATTTTTGAAAGTGATGGAGCAGCCACAACTCCAGCTGGCAAGCTGTTCCACTGGTTAACTTCTAGGCTGTATCTCTCTTTAACAAGCTTCCACCCATTGCCTGTCCTGCTACCATGTCTCCCCTGGTCCTTCTCTTCACCAGACTAGCCAGGCCCAGTTCCTGCAACCGTTCATCGTGTGTTTCAGCCTCCAGTCCCCTCATCATCCTGGTTGCTCTTCTCTGCACTCTTTCCAGAGTCTCAACCTCTTTTTTATATTGTGGTGAGCAAAACTGGATTATTCCAAGTGTGGCCTCAGTACTGTGGTATAAAGCAGTGTTCTCTCTTCTCGCAATCTCAGTGCTATCTCTTTATTGATGCAGGCCAGGATTGCATCGGCTGATTTGGCAGCCGCAGCCGCACAGCTGGCTCATTGCCTCTGGAAAACCACATTATGGAAGCCCCCAGGATGCTTTTTCAGGAAGCAACTGGACTTTCTTGTTTTTTTCTTGGAAGACGTTTCGCTTCTCATCATGGATGAGAAAAAGCACCTTTGGGACAACTATGACCTGAATGACCGAGAATCTCTACAGACGCATTGTGGAAGAGACCGAGACCGAGAGGGAAGCTGGAGCCCAAAGCTTTATTGAAGAACAGAAGGACTGAATCCAGGGTGGAATCTGGAGGGAGGGTCTCCAGGGTGGGTCCAGGGCAGAAGAAGGGTCTTTGGGTTAAGTTGGAACACTAGATCCAATCCAGGTGGGTCTCCTCATTGGTCATGCTGTAAAAACAAATGTTCGGGTATGAGGTTTCTGCCCAGAACTGCCTCAAATGCTTCCCCCTGCCCCATCTTACAACCGTGGAGACCCAAAGGTGAAATCAGCAGGAATGGGCTGATGGGGAGAGAAGGGGAGCGATGGGGCAGCAGCCTCCCCCTTAGAGTTATGGGGCTTCAAGCAAAGGTGGGATAGAATCTCTCCAGGATGCTCTGGGGATTTCTGCACTTGAAGGAGGATGGACTAGATGACCTCCGGTGTCTTTTTCCAATCCTCACCTTCTAGAAGATCACAAGGCCACTGCTGAGACCACAGACAAGGGCACGTTCACTCAGGCAGGGAGCATTTCTCAGAGTCAGAAATGTGAGCTTATCTCTGGCTCCCCAGATGAAGCTATGGACCTTCCTGTCACCTGAGCATGGACCAGTTGTGGTCTGCCCAGAAGATGAGCTGGATCAAGGTGGGCAAAGGAATTCTGTCCCGGCCTCTCCTTCTCCTGGAAGTCCTTGTTGCCTGGAGCCTTCTGGCTTCCTGACCAGGCTGGCAGGAGAACCGTCTCTTCTCCGGCAGCAACCGTTGAACTGGGCACGACCGTTCTCCTGATGATGGTTCAGGAGGTGGAGAAGTCAAGAGACTGTGGGAGGGGGATGTGGAGGGGGATGTGGGAGGGGGATGTGGAGGACCAGTGGAGCTTCCACAGAGTGGACATAGCTATCTATCTGGATGAAGAGTCTCACCACACCACATCACACCAAAGTTGGTGTGCATGCTTCATGCTTAAAGATCACTCCTCTTTTCTTTTCCACTTCAATTATACCTTTGTCAGAAAGACCGAAAGCCTAGTCGGGCGGGTCTAAGCAAACTAAAGCCAATGTCAACCTGGAGGTGTTACCTTAGGCAGGATCCCTGCAGGTAATCATGCAACCAATCTCGCAACACTTCTGATTCTTAGGGCATTTCCAGTCATTTTCACAGTCCGTGAAACAAAAAGTGACTATATCTGAAGGTTTCTCGGGACACACCCCACGCTTCTCTGCAAAATAGAAGATCATGAGGTTGAGTGTCAGACTTACCAGGTCAACCAGACAAGAAACACAAGCAGATGAGATAATTATTGTAAAGCCACCTTGACAGAATCTTGCAGGTTTGAATGGACAAATCTCCCACTGTCCCCTATACAGGCTGAGCTAGTAGGGAGGGTCTTGTCTGAGCCTCTTTATTCACCCCTTGTGCAGCTTCAGGCTAGGCAGTCTCTTCTCTGACAGCATCTCTTCACCTAGTTTTCCAAAGTCTTTCACATATATACCTTATACACCAAGAGATTCTTCTGGAATTGGAGTCCCAGAGCAAGGAAAATTCCATCAGCCAAAGCCTCTCCGCGTGAGCAGGATGAGTTGCGCCAGCTGGAACCTCCTCACTTCCTTCCTTGCAATGCACAGCCATTTCCTTCTGGGCTCAACTTCTCAGGGGCTTTATAACTGGGCTCCTCTCTCTTGAGTTGGGAACGGGAAGGGGCACCCCCCGTTTCTACCCAGTAGGAAGGCAGTGCTCTTTGTGGTAGGTGCGCCTACCTTCTCCATCAGGAAGGGATTCCAAGGAATGAGGTCTGTAGAGCCTTCCCCTGCTGGCTCTGCACACACTCCTGCAGTCCCCTTCTCCCCAAAAACAGAGTGGGAGAGGTAGTGCTTTCCCTCTGGACATCTAGGGGAACCCCCCTTTCCATGGGTTTCCTGGAGGTTGCCCTGAGGTTCTTAGGATCAATTCAGAGGAGCTTCAGGGAGTGAGGTTGAGGTTATGAGCTGAAGGAGACAACACACACTGTTAGGAATAACATAGGTTACCTAACTTTTTTTGGATAAAATAATATATAATGTTAGGGATAACATTGTTTACCATAACTGGTTTGGGTAAAAATAATAAATATGGTATCATGGTTTGTTAGTTAAAGTGTGTGTAACTTTAACTGCAAGAATGTAATTAAGGGTGTGGTTGTAAAAGCACAATATAAGAAGCGAGGCAAATGCAGCTCTCTCTCTCTGGCTTAATGATTCCTAATTACTGGATGGATTGATGACTGCGTTCTTGCTGAAACGGGGAGAGAAGATAAAGATTGGAGTGATTTATTGTAAGTGAACTGACATTGGCTATTCAACACGGACTTTGCAAATAGAGTATCCCCGACAAGACTTGACTGAAATTGATACCGTTTATTTTGACTATGCTATAATTCTTAAATGGAATAAACTATATTTTTGATAGCACAAGCGTATCTGTATTTTACTGCGTGTTAACTAGAAAACTTATCTCACACATTTACCTGTCTGCCTATCTGACTTCGCTGCACGTTCTGTTTAGTTTGTTTTTCTTAACAGCCGTTGGGGAATCCAGGCTTAACATATATAAACTATGATAGTGAGTTTAAGTGTGTGTCACTTTAACTGCAAAGCATGTGATTTTGGGTGCGGTTGTAAAACCACCATAAGAGGGAGCAAGAGAACCTTGCTAGCTTACTGTTTGCTGGCTTCCTGGATTGATGAATTGATGGTTTGCTAACTGCGTGTTTTCCCTGCTACTGAGTTTATTCAACTGCAAAGGAAGAAAGGAGGTTTGATTTCTTCTTATCTCTACTGCGAAGAGATTTATTGCTGGACTGATAATTTGTAAGTTTACTGACCTCTTTTTCGACACTGGACTTTGCTAATGAATAATCCCCTGACGGACTGAACTAGTGAATGATATATGGACTGTTTGACTATGCTAAAACTCTTACTGGAATAAACTATTTAACTAGCACAGTGTATCTGTTTTACTGAGTGTAATCTACAAAAACGTTTATCTCACATATTTGCCTGCCTGCCTGACTGCCGTTGCACATTCTGCTAGGGTGTATCCCTAACACACACATCTGGCCTAATCCAGAGTTGGGTCCTTGGTGATTCTGGGGCAGCACATGGCAGAGGGGATAAGTCATACCACACCCAAATAAGCAGAGAGAACAAGCAGAAAACAATATCCAATTCAAGAAACTACCAAGGAGAAAACACACCACATCAATATTGATGAAGGAAACTGCTAGATACAGCAATAGCAATAGCACTTAGCAATAACAGTATAACAGCGTTGGAAGGGACTTTGTAGGTCATCTAGTCCAACCCCCCACCCCACCCAATCAGGAGACTCTACACCATGTCTGACAGATGGCAGTCCAGCCTCTTCTTGAAAGCCTCCAATGATGAAGCTCCCACAACTTCTGAAGGCAACTTCTATTCCATCGGTTGATTGTTCTCCCTGTCAGAAAGTTTCTCCTTGTTTCCAGGTTGAATCTCTCCTTGTTCACTTTCCATCCATTGTTCCTTGTCTGGCCTTTGGGTGCCTTGGAGAATAGCTTGACCCCCTCCTCCTCTCTGGGGCAGCCCCTCAAATACTGGAGGATGCTATCCTGCCTCCCCTGGTCCTCCTCTTCACTAGACTAGCCAGGCCCAGTTCCTGCAACCATTCATCGTATGTTTTAGCCTCCAGTCCCCTAATCATCCTGGTTGCTCTTCTCTGCACTTTTTCTAGAGTCACAACATCTTTTTTATAGTGTGGTGATCAAAACTGGATGCAGTACTCTAGGTGTGGCCTTACTAAGGCTTTATAGAGTGGTATTAGTACCTCCCTTGATCTTGATTGTATCCCTCTGTTAATACAATTTAGGATTGCATTAGCTTTTTTGGCTACTGCTGCCCACTGCTGGCTAATATTCAGCTGGTTGTCCACTAAGACTCCAAGATCCCTCTCCCAGTTCCTGCTATTGAGCCTGGTTTCACACAGTCTATATGTGTCCTTTGGGTTTTTCTTGCCCAAGTGTAGGACTTCACTTTTCTCTACATTGAATTTTATTTTGTTAGATATGGTCCAGTGTTCTAGTCTGTCAAGATCCATCTTGAGCCGATCTTCTTGGGTGTTAGCTATTCCTGCCAGTTTAGTATCATCCACAAATTTGGTAAGTTCCCCTTCTATTTCCTCACCTAAGTCATTTATGAAGATATTGAAGACTTATATACTGCCACATAATGCTTTACAATAGTGGTTGCCAACCAGTGGGCCAGGCACCACTGGTGGTCTGCGAGAAAATTTTGGTGGTCCACAGGGAAATGTCACCCCCAAAGCAATTAATCCCAGCCTACGCAGGAACACAAGGCTGCGCCGCCCACATCGCCTGCGGGAACACAAGGCTTGTGTCACTTGCATTGCAAACAACATGAGGTAGTGAGGGGAGGGGGGAAAGGGCGGAGGGGGGAAACTTGCCTGGCCTGGCCCCCGGGCTGCTTCTGTCCGCTTCTTTCTTCTGCTGCTTTTGGCTGCATGCAAGGAAAGCAGCCAAAGTCTTTCTTTCTCTCCCCCAAACTCCGCCAGCAATGAGTCTTTGGGACCCTGCAAGGCCTCCTGCTCCAAGAGGCTGCACCGGTGTGACAAGTCTCACCAAGACTCATTTCTGGCGGAGTTCAGGGTAGAGAAAGAAAGACTTCTGCTGCACATGCTGCTTTCCTTGCAGTAAGCAAAAGTCAGTCTCTCTCTCTCTCTCTCTCTCCCCCTGAGAATGGAGCTGGAGACAGTATCCTGTGATCCCAAATAAAGACTGATCGATCGGTAGGAAAACCAGATGGGGGATTTTCCTGCAGACTTTGGGGGGATTTTCCCAGGGTCTCTGGTCTGCAGGATTTAAAATGATGAGTTTGGTGATCCCTGAGGTCCAAAAGGTTGGCGACTCCTGCTTTACAGCACTCTCTGGGCAGTTTACAATGTATTGCATCTTTCCCCCAACAACCTGGGCCCTCATTTTACCAACATTGGAAGGATAGAACTCACCCTTGAGCCCCATCAGCATTGAATTCCAGGCTGCAATATGGCATTCTAACCACTGCACCACCAGGGCTCTTTTAGACATAAATAAGCAGCAAATCCTGTGCCCTCCTAGCCCTGAAGATGTTATCTAGTTGGGTCATGAAACGTTTGTGAGACAGCAGGGGTTGGATTGGAAGACCTCCAAGATCACTTCCAACTCTGTGATTCTGTGAAACCACCAAGGTTAGAAAGCACCAAGGACCCCCACAGTTCAACCCTGAGCCACAAACATTCTCCGTCCGCAACTCCTCCTCTACTTACCAACACAGGTGTAGCGACATTGATCCAGAGTCTTAAAATTATTGTCATTCCCCTGGCATCCACCGTAAGTAAAATTTTCACATTGATTTGAAGTCAGGTTGTAGTAGAAGCGAGGCATTTTGGCTTTACATGGTCCGGTTTCCGCAGGAAGGTAACAAAACTCTATGGCAAATGGAAAGGGGAGGGGGGATGTTATTGGATTGGCTAGCACAAAAGTCTTTAACTCACTTCCCCAACCTGGTGCCCTCTTAGCATGCTCAGTCTGCAAACAGTCCAGAGCCATCTAAGATGTTTTAATTTGGTTTCCTGCTCTGGGAGTTGGACAGGATGTCTGAATGACAGTTCCTATTGCTTAAAATCCTGATACTGAGGAGACTTTGGTAATTTCTGCGCTTGGCAGTTTTTTTGAAGCTTTGAAGTTTCATTATCCAAACTAGGGAACATCTTCATGAGCACTGATGATGTTACCTAGTTTGGGTCATGAAACATCTGCAAGAAAGCAACCAAGCTCAGAGAGCATCAAAGACCCCTCATTTCAGTCCTGAGCTACAAATATTCTCCTTTCATTATCCCGATTCTTCTGCTGCGTTGAGTCAAGATAGGTCAGCCTTCCCCTAAAACTGCATCTCTCTTTCTTGGGGCATCCTCCCATTTCTATTCAGCTGACACCCAACCACCATCTCAAGAACCTCCCCAGGAGAAGCCCCACCAAGCCAGAGGTTCTAGACTGGGGTCTTTGGTTTCTCTACCCTGATCACTTCAGCCCCTCCCTGTCAAGGGTTTCAAGATCATTCAGAAAACTCACTTGGACGGTCCTGGCCGGAGACGGGGGTCAGCTCTGCCCAGAGGGTGAGGAGTCCCAGCAGGAGAAGAAGACCTCCAGAAGACATGATGAAGCCGTCTGCCCCACACTCGGGCTGCTGGCTCTATTTATTCTCCCCGCTGGGAATTTCACAACTCCAGATCCAGGAAGCAGGATGACTTCATGCAGAGACAATTTGAATTCTTTTCTCTTTCACAAGATGGTTGAGCACCCATCACCAAGGAGAGGTTAAGGTCGATTCTATGTCTTTATTGATTGAAATGTTGAAGTCACTTGGACTCCAAATGCTTCTGCGCAACTTGACACATAAAGGGGAATATTTGTAGCTCAGGGTTGAAATGAGGGGTCCTTGGTGCTCTCCAAGCTTGCAGGCGTTTCATGACCCAACTAGGGAACATCATCACTGCTAGAAGGGTGTGAGATTTGTGGAGGAGGAGGAGGAGGAGGAGGAGGAGGAGGAGGAGGAGGAGGAGGAGGAGGAGGAGGAGGAGGAGGAAGACTCTGGTGTCCTTGGTGCTCTCTGAGTTTGGTGGGTTTTTTGTAGATGTTTCATTACCCAAACTAGTAAGAGTGGGGTTTGCTCTCAGTTTATATTCTACTGGCTTTCCCTGTCAGGGGTGGGATGGTCTTCCTTGACATATACGAATATCTGACATATGCAAAAAATGTACAATCCATGTTTAAACCCAACTGAAGGCATCAACCAGAGGGAAAAGCCACCGAAATCTCCTTACCTTCTTTAGCAGAGACCGAAACAGATACCCACTACCAGACTTCACCAAGATCTGAGAAGAGGGCTGTTTTTAATGGTCTTTCCGATGCTGGCCAGGTGGAGTGAGAGTCTTAGGGGATGCTATGCTAGAGGGAAGGTGCAACTACATGGAGAATGCACCTTTCGTGAGGTGTGCTAGATGGCACTGCTTTATCACTGGGAGCCGGAGAGAGTCAACTCGATCGATGACCACAAGATGAGCAGAAAGTAAAGACAGAACGTGCCTTAAATAGTTTGGCCCTCTGCCATGTAGGGCTCAAAAGGTGACAAGTGGCATCCAGAAGTCCATAGTAGTGAGTGTAACATGAAATATTTATGTAGGTGTGGCATGGTCTGTATATCACTGCTTGGGCTACCACATTCTAACCAGTCGCATATTCAGAATGGTCTCCAAGAACAGCTCCATGTAGAAGCTCTTTGAAGTAGTCCATCCATGAGTTGACTAGGCTTGAATGATTGTTACAATGCACCCTGACCTCTAGACCAGGGAAGGATGCAACAGCTTACAAGATGAATCTCTGTGAAAACCCTCCTGGTTTGCGTGGCTGCCACAAAGAGGCGGGGTCAACCTGTTTTCCAAAGCACAAGAGGGCAGGACAAGAAGCAACGGATGGAAACCAATCAAGGAGAGAAGCAACCTAGAACTAAGCAGAAACTTCCCAACAGTGAGAACAATCAACCAATGGAACAACTTGCCTCCAGAAGTTGTGGGGGCTTCATCACCGGAGGTTTTTAAGAAGAGATTGGACAATCTTTTGTCTTGAATGGTATAGGGTCTCCTGATTGAGCAGGTGGTTGGACTAGAAGACCTCCAAGGCCCCTTCCTGTTATTCTGTTATTCTGATTATGCACCAGTCCCAAAGGGAATATGGAAGTCTTTTCAGGGTGAAATATGGAAGGGACCCACTCAGTCTTGCTAGGGTTGGGTTTGAACTGGTTCCATCTCATTGAAACCTTCTCTACCTCCAGGCATTGGGACAAGAGTTGACCGCATTGCTTGACTGGTCAAGGGTCATGATGTATAGCTGAGTGTCCCTCGGCATACTGATGATATCTGATCCTGAACCTATAGATGACCTGACCCAGGAGCCACATGCAGGTGACAAATGGAAAGTGTGAGAGCTTCAAACCCTGAGGCATCCCAAAGATTTCAAGGTTGACCTCTCTCCCCCTATCAATACTGACTGGAACCAGCCATGGAGAAAGGAGGATGAGCACCAAATCCTGTTCCTTCCACTCCCCCATCCAGATCAATTTGATGATAGGTATCATTGAAAACCATCAAGAGATCAAGAAGAACCAGGATGGCTTCGCCGTCCCCATCCCAACCCCATCACAGGTCATCTACGAATGGGATCATAAACTGACAATGGCTACTGCATATCAGGAAAATCTCTATAAAATGTTTTATAGGTGGCATTTGCCATTGGCAAGATTAGCAAAAATGTTTAGCAATATGTCCACCAAATGTTGGAAGTGTAATCAAACCCCAGGTACTTATTATCATATGTGGTGGACTTGCATGAAAGCAAGAAAATATTGGACAAAAATACATACTTTTTTGGAAAAGATGATTAAGCAACATATAGATTTGAAGCAGCCAGAAATATTTTTATTGGATATAATACCCGAGGCTTATGATAAAGGGACTGTATATTTAGTTTTGTATGTATTGACAGCTGCAAGGATCATATTTGCACAATTTTGGGAAAATGTGAACACTCCATAAGATGAGGACATAATTCGGAAAATACTAGACTGTACAGAGATGGATAGGTTGACATTAAAAATAAAGGATAAAGAAGATACAAAATATTACTTAACAAGAAATAGGTTTTATGAGTGGTTAGAGATAAGAGGTAGAAAGCGAAGAAAGATTATTGTTATGT
This sequence comes from Notechis scutatus, assembly GCF_049901735.1. Lineage (NCBI taxonomy): Eukaryota > Metazoa > Chordata > Lepidosauria > Squamata > Elapidae > Notechis > Notechis scutatus. The sequence continues at coordinate 1,233,662 of NC_142011.1, read as the reverse complement.
ATGAATTAAATATATAAGAGGGTTTATAATTATAAACAGGTTGATATAATTTATAGAACTATAAATAAGGTAATATAAAGAGAAACATAGTTAAAATGACTTTGTGACACTACTATTATTATTATCAATATATATGCTAATATCTCAGTTTGTATTCTTTTTGATTTTATGTAAATGACATACTCTGACAATACACTGTATTCAAAATGTTTATGAATAAAAATAAAACATATCTTAAAATAAATAAATAAATAAATATGATCAGCATTGTCTCCATACAGTGTCCCAGCCTGAAACTCCAATTGAAAGGGGTCTAAATAATCTATTTCTTCCAGGGCCCCTTGTAACCCAATGACCTTCTCAAGAACCTTCTTGAAAAGGAAAGAACTCGTGACCCACTACCATCATTTATTTATTTATTTATTTGATTTGCCAATTGTTTACAAGATAATAAGTATAAGTGTATACATAGTTGTGAATACATGAAATGGGTACATATAAGAAAAATAAAAGAATAAGAGAAACAATAGGACAGGGACGGTAGGCACGTTGGTGCGCTTATGCACGCCCCCTACAGACCTCTTAGGAAAGGGGTGAGGTCAATAGTAGACAGTAGACAGTCTAATCATCACCTCCTTCAAGTCTGGTGTAACTGTCGTAACTCTTAAAGTGGCCACCTGTTGGGTGCAAAAGACCAGGTCCACATTTGAAGGTTCAATTAAGCTGATTTATACCTAAATGCATGTGACAGGAATCTTCTCAACTAACAATCAATACCTGGTTAGAATTAAATAAGAGCCAATTACACTGTAGGAGGGTTGAACGTAACTTGGTTGTGGCAACATAGGGATTTTTGTCTCATCTCTCTTTTCATTCTGCCCCCAAGATCTTCAAGTCCTTCCCCACTACCATTACTCATCAGGTGCCATGCTATACACAAGATGTTGAGACCTTAGAAAGAGTGCAGAGAAGAGCAACCAGGAGGATGAGGGGACTGGAGACTAAAACATACGATGGACGGTTGCAGGAACTGGGCTTGGCTAGTCTAGGGAAGAAGAGAAGGACCAGGGGCGATATGATAGTGGTCTTCCAATATTTGAAGGGCTGCCACAGACAGGAGGAGGGGGTCAAACTTTCCTCCAAAGCACCTGAAGGCCAGACAAGGAATAATGGATGGAAATTGAACAAGGAGAGATTTAACCTGGAAATAAGGAGAAACTTTCTGACAGGGAGAACAATCAACCCATGGAACAAAAGTTGCCCTCGGAAGTTGTGGGAGCACCATCACTTGAGACTTTCAAGAAGAGACAGGACTGCCATTTGTCAGAAATGGTGTAGGGTCTCCTGTTTGAGCAGGGGGTTGAAATAGAAGACCTACAAGATCCCTCCCAATTCTGTTATTCTGCCTGTCACCTTCTGGATGTCTCAACTTTATTCACCAAAAACCCAGAATATTCCTCACACCTGCCAAACAAGGAGCAAAATCACCCAGCAATGACTGTTGGCCAAGTGGCAGATGCAATAGGGGTGGAGAAATGATTTGCCTATGATATGTTGCCACGTTGCCATCCCTGATATGGGCTTTTACACATGTTCAGTGGGACCGTTGCCCTCACAGAATTCTGCTCACAGAAAAAGAGACAGCCCTTAGAAGAAAAGCCAACAATTGTTGGGTTACAGCTTTACCAAGAAGAAGATCCAGATCGGAAAGACAAAGATTTTTATAATCAATCAATCATAATAGAGCTGGAAGGGACCTGGGAGATCTTGTAGTCCAGCCCTCTACTCAAGCAGGAGATCCTACACCATCCCAGACAAGGGGCTGTCCAGTCTCTTCTTAAAAACCTCCAGTGATGAACATCTCACAACTTCTGGTGGAAAGCTGTTCCACTGGTGAATTGTCCTCCCTGTTAGGAAGTTTCTCCTTAATTCTAGGTTGTTTCTCTCCTTGGTTGGTTTCCATCCGTTGCTTCTTGTCCTGTACTCTGGGGCTTTGGAGAACAGGGTTGACCCCCTCCTCTTTATGGCAGCCCCTCAAATACGGGAATGTTGCTATCATGTCCCCTGTACTCCTTCTTTTCTCTAGACTAGCCAAACCCAAATCCTGCAACCATTCTTCATATGTTTTATTATCCAGGCCTTTGATCCTCTCAGTTGCTCTTCTTTGCACTTTTTCCAACGTCTCAACATCATTTTTGTGACTTGGTGACCAAACATGGACGCAGCATTCCAGGTGTGGCTTTAGTAGGGCTTTATAAAGCTGTAGCAAGAGTGCGAATACTAAATATCAATTTATTAATTAGTACTGTTAAAAGTGAAGAGCTGGGAGCAGTGGTGAAATGCTACCGGTTTGGCCCGGTTCATCTGAACCGGTAACAAAAATTGCTACTGGCCAAACTGGTAGTAAACAAAAAAGCTCCGAGGATGAGCTGAGAGAAGAGAAAGGGGCAGGATCGGCCCTTCCATCGGCCCCTTTGCTTTTCCCTTCTTTATCCTCTCAGCGGGTTGCTGAGGCAGAAGAGCCTCAGCTGGTGTTTGGAAAGCTGCATGAGTGCGCAAAGGGCAGGATCACCAAACTGGTAGGGAAACTAGTAGAATCCCAGCGCTGGCTGAGAGGTGAAGAATCCTGAGAGTTGGATTGTCTGGCCAGTTTGGGGGGAAAGCTAGACAGGTCCACACTGATGTCCACGGATCATTTCTGTGGTCAAGCAAAACTCCAGAGTGGCAGCAGAGCCAGGAAAGTCCCAGTTGAAGGATATTTGGATTCGAGAAGTAATCCATATTAAAGTTTCCCGGGTGGGTGATTGTTCAGCCTCTCTTGAACTCTCCCAGCCAAAGGAAGGCCACCGTATCCCAGGGGTATTGACTTCCTTGTCCAATTCTTCTTGCAATGAGGGTTTTTCTCTCTCAGTCCATTGATTCTGCTTCCTGTAACTTGCACCAATTCTGTTCTCTGGAATGAGAGAGGACAGGTCTTCATAGATTCTACGTGTTTGAGGAAGGAAGAAAGACAACTTTGGGGAATTTTAGCTGGAATCAATCATAATCTTTAAAGCCATCTGAGCTCAGAAAGGAAACTTACAAAAGAAAAGAAAATTACCCCTGGGTGGAAAGCAGAACAAGTGTCAGTGAAGCTGGAAAAAAAAACAACAGAGCAGGGTCAGGTAGGAATGGAAGTTGTAAACTTCTGTAGGAGAATTTGCAACAAGGTGGTTAGATGCTTGAGTTCTAAGTGAAATGAAACAGAATAATAGAGTTGGAAGGGACCCTCTAAAAAAGCCAATGCAGTCCTAGGCTGCATCAACAGATCATGTGAAGTGTTAATACCACATAATAAGCACTGCAAAGAATGTTCCTTCTGCGCCAACTCAGAAAGCTCAAACTGCCCAAGGAGCTGCTGATCCAGTTCTACAGAGGAATGATTGAGTCGGTCATCTGCCCTCTATAACTGTCTGGTTGGGTTCTGCAACCCGACAGGACAGACACAGACTCCAGAGAGGAATTAGGACTGCAAAAAAACAAAAAAAACAAAACCCCAATTACTACCCACCTGCCTTCCATGGAGGACCTATATCCTGCAGGAGTCAAAAAGAGGGCTGTGAAAGTATCTACAGACCCCTCACATCTTCGACATAAACTGTATCAACTTCCACCCTCAAAACGATGCTATAGAGCACTGCACACCAGAACAACTTATTCAACACCACAGACAATACTGCTACCCTTCAAAAAGACCTTGACTATGTATCAGAATGGTCAAACAAATGGCAACTTCAAATCTCAACAAATAAATGCTCTGTCCTACATATTGGCAAAGAAAAAAATCAGAAAATAAAATACAGGCTGAATAGTCAAGACCTTGTTGATGATCCAAACTCTGTCAAGGATCTTGGCATACTCATCTCAAATGACCTAAGTGCTAGAGCCTGTTAAGGAATATAAGTCACCTAACAGGTATTTGGGTTAGAAATATATAAACCAGGATAAACATTTTAAAACTGTATCTTTAAGAAAATGCAAAACTGTAGTTGGGTGTGGTTTCTCAAACGGCCATAAGATGGAGCCAGAAACCTGAGTTGTTTTAACCTTAGTATCAGAAGAGAGTGTGTCTCCGTCTCTGTTTCCTTCTGTTGGAAAGTATTGCCGTTCCTCCATTTCTTCTAATTGACTGATATTACTGGATTTGATATAAGTCTGATGCTGAACTGTTTTTGACACTGGACTTTGTTACTGGATTATCCCTGGATTGAAAACTGACTGATTTACCTGTGAATGACTTTGGAATGCTTGTTTTGAACTTTGCTTAAACCTTTATTGAAAGTAAAAAACCTACATTTACTGTACAGTGTATCTGTGTGCTGTGTGTGTATTATTCAAACACTATTCTCTATACGTCTCCCTGTATGCTCTCATTCTCCTAACGGGGAATTACCTCAACAGAGCCCACTGTAACTACATAGCCAAAAAGGCATTAAGAGTTGTTAACCTAATCCTACGTAGCTTTTTCTCTGGTAATATTACACTACTAACTAGAGCAGACAAAACATTTGCTAGACCAATACTCGAATACAGCTCATCAGTCTGGAACCCACATTACGTATCTGATATTAACACAGTTGAGAAAGTCCAGAAATATATCACAAGAAGAGTTCTCCACTCCTCTACTCATTGTGACTTATGCCACCAGACTTGAAATTCTAGACCTAGAAAACCTACAACTACGCCGCCTTCGGTCCGATCTAAGAATAGTATATAAGAATAGTATATACTAAGAATAGTATATAAAATCATACATTGCAATGTCCTACCTGTCAATGAATACTTCAGCTTCAACCATAACAATACAAGAGCAAACAATAGATACAAACTCAAAGTAAACCTCACCAAACTTGATTGCAGGAAATACGACTTCAGCAATAGAGTGGTCAATGTCTGGAATACTCTACCCGACTCTATAGTCTCTTCCCCAAACCCCAAAAACTTTAACCTTAGACTGTCTACTATTGACCTCACCCCTTTCCTAAGAGGTCTGTAGGAGTGTGCATAAGCGCACCAACGTGCCTACTGTCCCTGTCCTATTGTTTCTTTTATTTTTTTATTTTTCTTACATGTATTCATGTATTTACTTATATCTATTATTTTGTAAACAATTGGCATGAATAAATAAATAAATAAATAATAAATAAATAATAATAAATACATAAATACATAAATACATAAACTAGACACAAAGACAGGTTTTTCCCAAATGCCATCACTCTGCTAAACATATAATTCCCTCAACCCTGTCCAACTATTTACAAAGTCTGCACTACTATTACTATTAATCTTCTCATCACTCCTTATTGCCCATCTCCTCCCACTTGTGACTGTATGACTGTAACTTTGTCACTTGTATCTTTATGATTTATATTGACTGTTTCCTCATATGATTTGATTGCTTATTGTACCCTATGACTATTATTAAGTGTTATACCTGATGATTCTTGACGAATGTATCTTTTCTTTTATGTACACTGGGAGCATTTGCACCAAGACAAATTCCTTGAGTGTCCAATCACACTTGGCCAATAAAGAATTGTATTCTATTCTATAAGGCCTTGGTAAGGCCACACTTGGAATCCTGCATCCAGTTTTGGTCGCCACAAAAGAAAAAAGATGTTGAGGCTTTTGAAAGAGTGCAGAGAAGAGCAATAAAGGGGTCTGGAAGATAAAACTCAAGAAGAACGGTTGCAGGAATTAGGTTATGCCTAGTCTAGTGAAAAGGTGACCTGATAGAGGTCTTGCAATATTTGAGGTGCTGCCCCAATGAAGAGGGGGAAGGTCAACCTATTCCCCAAAGCACCCAAAGGCAAGACAAGAAGAAACAGATGGAAACTAACCAAGGAGAGAACCTAGAATTAAGGAGGAATTTCCTAACAGTGAAAACAATTAATCAGTGGAAATGGTTGCCTCCAGAAGTTGTGGTGTGCCCTAACCCTGGAAGTTTTTAAGAAGAGATTGAACTGCCATGTGTCAGAAATGGTGTAGGGTTTCCTGCTTGGGCAGAGGGGGGGTTGGACTAGATGACCTACAAGGTCCCTTCCAACTCTGTTAATCTGTTTAAAAAAAGTCTCTTTGCCACAGCAGCAAAGAAGCTGCAGGAGTCGACCACAGGCTTGAAGGAGGCGATTTGTGTCAAGAGGAACGCTCAGAGCAAGCAGCGAAGCCCTCAAATCGGGCGGGTCCCTTTGCCTCGGCCAAGCGGGGATGGGCCCACTGTGGGGGAGGGCATTTCCTGACAATCTGAGCAACAAACACCTGGGCAGGTGGTGCCACCTGCTGGCAGAGTGAAGGCACTACTCAGGTTTCCCTTTGGGATCCAAAATAAGTCAAGATAAGATTTACACCGTCAGGATTTTGTTATATCGCCATCTTCAGGAATTGGAATAGCTCTTCTCTTCACAACAGCCCTGCGGGGGAGGCTGGACTGAGAAAGAAGGCTTGACTGAGGTCAGTCCAGATGGCTAGCCAGGTTCCATCCCAACAGTTCATCTCACAATTACACCTGGCTTTGTTCACACAACACCCTTGACCTGCTTTCAGTCTCCTTCCTTCCATTCCATTCCCTCCTTTCTTTCCTCCCTCCCTCCTCCCTTCCTTCCTCCCTTCCTTCCCTCCCTCCCTCCCCTCCCCTCCTCCCTTCCCTCCTTCTTTCTTTCCTCCCCTTCCCTTCCCACCCCACCCCTCCCCTCCCCTTCCCCTTACTTCCTTACTCCTTCCTCCCTTCCCTTCCCTTCCCTCCTTCCTCCCTCCCCTCCTCCCTCCCTCCCTTCCTTCTTCCCTCATTCTCCTCCCTGTGGCAGCCCCTCAAATATTGGAAGGCTGCTATCATGTCTCCCCTGGTCTTTCTCTTCCCTAGACTATCCAGGCCCAGTTCCTGCTACCATTCATCTTATGTTTTAGTCTCCAGTCCCCTAATCCTCCTGGTTGCTCTTCTCTGCACTCTTTCTGGAGTCTCAACACCTTTGTTATAGTGTTTTGACCAAAATTGGATGCAATATTCTAGGTGTGGCCTTATTAAGGCTTTATATAATGGTATTAATACCTCCCTTGATCTTGATTGCATCCTTCTGTTAATGCAGCTTAGGATTGCATTGGCTTTTCGGGCTGCCGCTGCACACTGTTGAAATGGCTCCTCCTAAAATCTACTCTCATCTCTACAGTTTTTAGCATGTTCATCTCTATATTCACCCGGCTGCACCAGTTGATCTATGTCTTGTCTGTATGTGGACTCATCACATTCTTAAATGAGACCTATGATTGTTGAAACATCTGCAAACTTCTGTACTTTAACAAAGGGATCCTTTGAGATGCAGTCATTGGTGGAGAGAGAGAAGAGTAGGGGAGAGAGCATACAGCCCTGGGGGGTGGGAACACCTGTGCTTACCAAACAGGTATTTGATGTGATTTCACCTGCTGCTTCCTGTCTGTTAGAAAGCTTATGATCCATTTACAAGTGTGGTTGGGCACAGATAGCTGAGTCAGTTTAGTGAGAAGAATATCTGGAATGATAGTTGTTAGAGATAACATTGTTTACCCTAACTGGTTTGGGTAAAAATAATAAATATGGTATCATGGTTTGTTAGTTAAAGTGTGTGTAACTTTAACAGCAAGAATGTAATTAAGGGTGTGGTTGTAAAAGCACTATATAAGAAGCGAGGCAATTGCAGCTCGCTCTCTCTGGCTTATTGATCCCTAATTACTGGATGGATTGATGACTGAGTTCTTGCTGGAACGGGGAGAGATAAAGGAGTGTTGATAATTTCTCAACGGAGAGAAGATAAAGATTGGACTGATTTATTGTAAGTGAACTGACATTGGCTATTCAACACGGACTTTGCAAATAGAGTATCCCCGACAAGACTTGACTGAAATTGATATATGACTAATGGACCATTTATTTTGACTATGCTATAATTCTTAAATGGAATAAACTATATTTTTGATAGCACAAGCGTATCTGTATTTTTACTGCGTGTTAACTAGAAAACTTATCTCACACAATTACCTGTCTTCCTATCTGACTTCGCTGCACGTTCTGTTTAGTTTGTTTTCCTTAACACCCGTTGGGGAATCCAGGCTTAACAATAGTATTGAATGCCAAGCAGAAGTCTACAAAAAGGACCTGTGCCTAGGTCCTTGGAGATTCCAGATGTTGCCAGATGTAGTTCAGTGCCATATTGACCGCACCATCTATTTGTGTGGTAGACAAACTGCAAGGGGTCTAACAGCGGATCTGGGATGTTTTTCAGGTGGGCCAACACTAACCCCCCAAAGGTTTTCACAACTATGGATGTCAGAGCCACCGGTCTGTAGTCATTCGGCTCCTGGGTGGAGGGTTTCTTGGGCACTGGGGTGAGAGTAGAGTGCTTGAAGCAAGAAGGGACCTAGCGCCCCTCCAGGGATTTATGAAAGATGCAGGTGAAGATGAGAGGGGCCGTAGATCAGTCCAGGATTCCAAGCAAGAAGGAGTTGCTCCATCCGGGCCCGATGCTTTTCTGCTCTTTTGTCTATGAAATAAACCTTGCACATCTTTTTCTAGGAACACCAGAGGGGGAGGGGGGGGAGGGCAGAGGGGTGGAGATAGTTGTGGGACATTTGGCTCCTGTTGGTGTATCTGAGGTGGGAAAAGTAGCAGTAGATGACAATGGTCTCTTCTCCAACCGAGACCGGAACTCTTTCCAGCCCTCTGACCGTTGATGTGTCTGCCAGATGACACGGAGCCTCCTGGACGTGGCTTATGGGAACAGGCTGAAGATCCTGGAGTGGCCATTCTGGAGAGAAGACAACTAAGGCCTTTGAAGAGCATTGGGGGACATCAGAAGGGGCCCAAGGGAAGATGGGCAGGAGCAATTCTGCTGCAGAGGCTCTGGGTTCTCCACATTGAGGAGATAAGGTTACTGGTGACTTATGAACAGATGGCAGGCAAAGAATATTTTGTATGGACAACTATAATGACATATGTGTAAAATAGACATGTATCTACATGCATTCGAACCTGTCATGCCCCTGGTGGAGTCTGACTCTGAGGAAGAGGAGGAACAGCCAACAGGGAGTGGGAGTGTGGCTCCAGAGGTGGTGGAGGAGGCTGGGGAAGGGCAGAGGCCGGCTGAGCAATCAGAGGAGGATCCAGGCCCATTCCCTCTCCATCCTAGGTCACGCAGGGAGGAGAGGATCAGGGAAAAGCGAGGTCTACTCAGGAGGAGAGGGCCATGATCCTCCTCGTGGTTTGCAGCTGTGAGCTCTGTATCAGAGTTTGGAACTGCGTATTCACAGACGCTGGAGTCAAATTAGTGTTTTCCTTGGATGAGGTTTATCTTTGTTGACGTTCTTCCCATGGACTCTCCCCAGTTATTTTCCTGGAATGTTTGATTAATTATCTTGGTTTGCCTTGGAACTCTCGTCAATACGGTTTGTTTTTGGTTTCCTTTTGCTTCATTATCTACTTTTTGAATTTAAACTGTTGAAGGCATTACAAGACCTTGATTCATGTTTTAGCTTTTGTGTTATTTTTGAGACTCTATGGGTCATCACAGAACCCCTCATGTATCTAATATTTTTCCTGCTGTTCCCTTTTTGTTCTATATTAACATACTCCAAACGTTGAAATCTGATTGGTCCACACGGACCGCTTCCTGATTGGTCCACTGAACGGCCGTGATTGGCTTTCTAAGAATCAACCGCGATTGGCTGAGCCGATTGCGGGAGATTCAAAGCCCTGTCATTGGCCGGCGAGCCGCGAGCAATCCCTATATGAAGGGCTGCCACGGCTCCAAGATCTTGTACAGGTCTTAACTTAAAATAAAGAGCTTGAAGTACACTGGTCTCGCGTCTCGTCTGTACCCGATCTAACACTTTTCTTTTCCTGCTTTTCCCTATTGATTCTCTCTTTTATTCCTGCTCTGCTTCATTAAATAAAGGCAGAAAACTTTCACTGATTTGCCTCATTGCTTCCAGTCAGATCATCCACGTGGAGCCATCAGGGAGTAGCAGAGTCTCTCTCCCAGACTTAACTCTGGAGTAAGCCCTTAGCGGGGACTGAGTTTCTGGATATTGGACAGGGATTTCTGGCTCCGAGAGATGCTTCCCCTGCACATTGTCTCCGGAAGGCCACATTGGAGAATGATGTGCTGCCCCTCAGCTCCTCTGATGGGGGTGGGGGACACAGATCAAGATGGGGAGGGGAAACCCCAAAGGGGCAGAAGAAGACACTGAGACAAATAGGGATGCAAAGACCAAACTTTATTGCAGAACTGAAGGAATGAGCCCAGGGTGGGGTTTGCGGGGAGGGTCTCCAGGGTGGCGCAGGACTGAAGAAGGGTCTTTGGGTCAAGTTCGAAAAGTAGTTCCAATCCGTGAGGGTCTCACCATTGGGGATGCTGTAAAAACAAACATTCAGATATGAGGTTTCTGCCCAGAACTGAACCCCGTGCTTCTTCCTGCCTCATCTTAGAACCATGGAAACCCAGAACTGAAATCAGGAGGAATGTCCTGATAGGGAGAGAAGGGGAGCAATGGAGCAGCCTCCCTGTTGGAGTTATGGGACTCTATCACTGGGGGCTTCAAGTAGAATACAGAGTCACAAAGTTGGAAGGGACTTCAGAGATCTTCTAGTCCAATCCCCTGCTCAAGCAGGAGACCCTACACCACTTCAGACAATGGCTATCCAGTCTCTTTTGGGAAGCATTCACTGATGGACCACCCATAACTTCTGGTGGCAAGTTACTCCACTGGTTAATTGTTCTCACTTGTAGGAAGTTTCCTCTTACTTCTAGGTTGTCCCCAATCTCCACAGACATTTGGTTCTAAGTTGTTTTTCTCCTTGATCAGGTTTTATTCGTTCTTTCTTGTCTTGTCTTCTGGTGCTTTTGGAAAGAGGTTGACTCCCTCTCTTCCATGACAAAGCAAAGGTGGGAGATTTGTTTGTCCAGGATGCTGAGGATTTTCTTTACTGGAAGGAGGGTGGACTAGAAGACCTCCAGGGTCTTTTCCCCATCCTCTCTTTCTAGGAGATCTCAAGGCCACTGCTTGGGCATGTTCACTTGAGTTTTCTAACTTGGACAGGGAGCATTTCTTACACTCAGAAATATGAGCTTGTCTTTCCCTCCCCAGATGAAGTGATGGACCTTCCTGTCACCTAAACATGGACCAGCTGTGGCCTGCCCAGAGCATGAGCTGGACCAGGGTGAGCAAAGTGTCCTGTCCCAGCCTCTCCTTCTCCTGGAAGTCCTCATTGCCTGGAGCCATCTGGATTCCTGACCAGGCTGGCTGGAGGAACATCTTCTCCAACACAGTGCCCATGGTTGTTCAGGAGGAGAAGTCAAGAGACAGTGGGAGAGGAAGTGATGGGTCAGCCTGAGAACTTCCACAAAGTGGGGGTAGATACTATTAAGAAGGAGGGCCCCACAGGACTACACCAAGGCATGTTTCAGCTTCAGCAACAGAGGGGTCAATGTCTGGATTACTCTACCTGGCTCTGTGGTTTCTTCCCCAAACCCCAAAAACTTTAACCTTAGACTGTCTACTATTGACCTCACCCCTTTCCTAAGAGGCCTGTAGGAGGCGTGCATAAGCGCACCAACCTGCCTACCGTCCCTGTCCTATTGTTTCCTTTTTATTTTTCTTATATGTATCCATGTATTCATAACTATGTTTTTACTTATACCTATTATCTTGTAAACAATTGACAAAATAAATAAATAAATAAAATGTTTGAGTGTCAGGGCATCATCCCTTTCTGTATCTACTCTACCTTTGATGGACAAGAGCCTGGAGCTGCATCAGCCTGAAAGACCCTGGAGATACATTCATGTGCCCAAGACACATCTAGGCCTGGGAGACACCACACAGCAATTCCTTTGCTCTAGTGGTGGGATTCAAAAAAAATTACTGCCAGTTGTGTGGGCTTGGTGGGCGTGGCAGGGGAAGGTTACTGCAAAATCTCCATTCCCTCCCCACCCCACTAGCCCGCTTTCCAGATCCGTTCTCCTGTGCAGGGCAACCAAAGGAGATCCAGCCAATCAGCTGGGACTCGATGGGAGGCAGAGAAGAGATGGGGGTGAGGCCAGTCAGAGGTGGGATTCTGAACTATTCAAAATTTCCACTATTGGTTCCCCAGAACAGGTCAGACCCCGGTGAATACCACCTCTGATTAGGTCTAAGCAGGCCGCACAAGGGACAATGTACTGGAGCTACCATGCATCGTATAGACAATGTCCCTCCACTCAGACAGGCAACCGTAACAACAACACTTCTGCTCCTCAGGACAGTTCCAATCATGTTGACACTTGCTGAGACAAGGACGTTGTTGTTGTTGTTGTTGTTGTTGTTGTTGTTGTTGTTGTTGTTGAGGGCCCTGGGGACACACTCAGGGGTGGGATTAAAATTTTTAACAACTGGTTCTGTGAGCATGGCTTAGGTGTGGGCGTAGCTTGGTGGTCATGTGACTGGGTGGGCATGGCTTGGTGGTCATGTGACTGGCTGGGCGTGGCCAACTCAATATCACTCACATCGAGGCACGCAACTCCTCGCCTGGCCTCTCATGACTGTGGGGATGCTGCAACAGTCGTAAGTGTGAAAAATGGTCACAAGTCACTTTTTTCAGTGCCATTGTAACTTTGAACGGTCACTCCACCCAAGCAAAGTACCAGCAAAGGAGGGGGAAAAAAACCACAGAGAAGTTCCTGAGACAGGAAGTCTAGTCCTGCCAAGAATGTAATAAGGGTTAATGGAGAGGCAGTTTCTACAAGCAACACCAGAATGTTTCCTTCCTGCCTTCCTTACAGGATTAGCCCAGTAATTTCTTCTAACAAACGGTTATCCGAACTGCTTAGAATGTTAACAACCGGTTCTAGCGAATAGGTGAGAACTGGTGAAATCCCACCCCTGGAGACACTCCATGTTTTTCTGCAAAAGAGAAGATCTCATGGCTGTGTGGTCCAGATCAAGAAAGATCCTGTCCCTGGACCTCTCAGGATCCAAAACATCTCCTTCTGTCCAGATAAGATGCTGCCGGTTGGAGCCGGATTCCCACCTCCTCCCCTTACCCACAAAGCACAGCAATTTCCTTTTGGAGTCGACCTCTCTGGACCCTGGGCTGGACTTTATAACTGGGTTCCTCTCTCTTAACTCAGAATGCTGGGGGTGCAAATGTGCACTCCCCTCCTCCCCATTTCAACCTGAGAGTTCAACCTGAGTAACAAAGATTCCTTTGTACTGAATCAATCATAGCCTGAGAGTCACGATGTTCCATTAACACATCTCATGCTTAATGTAAAGAGGCAGCAATTCTTTTTCAATGAAGAGGCCAGTCCACAACTCCTTACCTACTTACCAACACAGGTGCGGTGGCATTCATCTTTGGTCTTAAACCTGTTGGCATTGCCCTGGCATCCACCATAAATAAACACTAGGCATTGGTTTGAAGCCGGGTTGTAGTAGAAGCGAGGGAAATAGCCTTTACATCGTCCGGGGGCAGGAGGAAGATAACAATACTCTGTGAAAAATGGAAAGGGGAGCGGGAACATTATTTGAGTTGCTAGCACAAAAGTCTTTAACTCACTTCCCCAACCTGACGCCATCTTAGCATGTTCAGATTGCAAGAAAATAAGAGCCATCTGGGATGTTTCAGTTTGGTTTCCTGCTCTGGGGTTTGGATCAGATGGCTGATGGGATTGTTCGTGTTGCTTAAAATCTTGATTCTTCTGCTGCATTGAGTCAAGATAGGTCAGCCTTCCCCTAAAATTGCATCTCTCTTTCCTGGGACCCCCCTCCCATTTCTGTCTCCTGTTCAGCTGACACCCAACCACCAACTCAAGAACCTCCCCAGGAGAAGCCCCACCAAGCCAGAGGTTCCAGACTGGGGTCTTTGGTTTTCCTTTCCTGGGGGAGAACTCGGATCACTTCAGCCCCTCCCTTCCAAGGGTCTCCAGATCTTTCTGAAAGCTCTACCTGGCCGGTCCTGGCCGGAGATGGGGGTCAGCTCTGCCCAGAGGGTGAGGAGTCCCAGCAGAAGAAGAAGACCTCCAGAAGACATGATGAAGCCGTCTGCCCCACCCTCGGGCTGCTGGCTCTATTTATTCTCCCCGCTGGGAATTTCACAACTCCAGATCCAGGAAGCAGGATGACTTAATGCAGTGAGAATCTGAATTCTCTTTCATAAGTTGGTTGAACATGAGATGACAACATTCAGAGTTGCATTGGCTGGCCAATTTGGGGAAAGCTAGGCAGGTCCCTTTTGTTGTGTTCCAGTCCCTCCCCTCACACAAGAGGCACTCCGAGACCCTAGCCTTATTCCCCGGGTACCCACTTGCACCAAATGTGAAGTTCTGTTGAGTCTGGTACTGTTCAATCTAGGCCCAGGGTCACACAGTCCAAGAATGAAGGCAAATGTCCACAAATCCACACACACAACATCTGAAATCCAGGCACACTTCAAAGTCCATGCATGATAACCAAGTCTCCCTCCCCCCCCTCCAAAAACCCCTCTCTTCTAGCACTGATGTTGTTCCCTCGATGGGTAATGAAACATCTGCAAGAAAATGACCAAATTTAGAGAACAAGAAAATGGAATGGCAGAAAAAATAATAATTAGATAGATGAGAACATTTTATGCATGTAGAATGTATATGTTTTAGGCATATGTTATTAGAGGTGTTCATGAAATATCTCCTTTGCAAGCCTTCTGTTCATAATTCACTGATAACTTTCACAATGGGCAGGAATTACTTTCTCAGCAGATCTTTATTTATTTATTTGTCAAGCATATATCAGATAACAGATATAAGTATATACATGATTATGAATACATGATTGGCAGCAACCAGCTGCCAATGTTTCTTCTCATCTTCAACTGGGGATTTGAGGTCTCCTGTTTGCTTATTTATTTTATTTATTTATTTTGTCAAGTAAGTATTAGATAACAAGTATAAGTATAAACAGGGTTATGAATACATGAAATGGATATGAATAAAAAGGAAACATTAAGACAGGGATGGTAGGCACGTTGGTGCGCTTATGCACGCCCCCTACAGACCTCTTAGGAAAAGGGTGAGGTCAATAGTAAAAGGTTAAGTTTTTTGGGTTTAAGTCTAAGGTTAAAGTTTTTGGGGTTTGGGGAAGAAACCACAGAGTCAGGTAGAGTATTCCAGACATTGACCCCCTCTGTTGCTGAAGTCGTATTTCCTGCAATCCAGTTTGGTACAGTTTACCTTGTGTGCTCTTGTATTGTTGTGGTTGAAGCTGAAGTAGTCATTGACGGGTAGGACATTGCAATAGATAATTTTATGTACTATGCTTAGGTCAGACTGAAGGCAGCGTAGTTCTAAGTTATCTAAGCCTAAATTTCAAGTCTGGAGGTATAGGGTATTCTGTTGTGAGTAGAGGAGTAAAGGAGTGGAGGACTATTCTCGTGAAATATCTCTGGACTCTCTTGATTGCATTAATGTCTGATATGCAATGCGGATTCCAGACAGATGAGCTGTATTCGAGAATTGGTCTAGCAAATGTTTTGTATGTTCTAGTTATTAGTGTGATATTACCAGAGAAAAAGCTACGTAGGATTAGGTTAACAACTCTTAATGCCTTTTTGGCTATGTAGTTGCAGTGGGCTCTAGCACTTAGATCATTAGAGGTGAGTATTCCAAGGTCCTTTACAGAGCTTGGGTCATCAACAAGATCTTGACTATTCAGCTTGTATTTTATTTTCTGATTTTTTTTTTGACAATATGTAAGACAGAGCATTTGTTTGTTGAGATTTGAAGATGCCACTTGTTTGACCATTCTGACACATAGTCAAGGTCTTTTTGAAGGGTAGAAGCATTGTCGGTGGTCGTGAATAGTTTTACATCATCTGCGAAAAGAATGCAGTTGCTTTTAGTATGATCACAAAGGTCATTTATGTAAAGTATAAAGAGAGTAGGTCCTAGCGGGCTGCCTTGGGCGACACCACTGTTAACAGGTATGGGATTTGATAGGCTGCTCCCTATTTTGATCATTTGTTGCCTGTTTGACAGGAATGCAGCTATCCAGTTATGCAAGTGTCCAGAGATACCATAAGATTTTAGTTTTAGGAGTAGTTTGTCCACTGAATCAAAGTCTTAACAGAAGTCTAGGTAAATAGTGTCTATTGCTTTGCCCTGGTTGACTTGTGTAGTCCATATGTTTTTGCAGTGTAGGAGTTCCAGATTACAGGATATTTTTTTCTGAAACCAAATTGTTTGTTAGAGAGTCGGTTGTTTGTTTCTAAGTGGAGAATAGTTGATCGAAAAGCATCCATTTCCACCCTCCACCCATCAATTTCCACAGTGGAGATGAAACTCTTCCAGAGTCTTCTGAATGCCCCCTTGCAGCTGCAGAACACAGACGGACCCTCGTAATTTGCAGCTGGGACCATGAGGCGAGGCGTGTAATTCTCTCAGAATGACCCTTCCAATCCCTTTTGTCAGGGTACAATTTGTGATGCCAACATACAAACATGTTTTGCAACCCAGGATGACGTTGTGTAAGTCAAGATCCAGGAAGCAGCAGCAGCCCAGGGCTCACCAGTTCAAACACAACAGGACTCCCTTGATACAGATGACAGGTGTTACCCCATCTATTGGCTCTTCCTGACATGGGCAAAGCCAACAGTTCCTTGCATTGAGAAAGAGATCTCAACATCCTTCCATTTCCTCTTTTTCCTCTTTTTCCTGCAAGGTATCTTCTAGATTCCTCAAAGCAGGGCTCCTTCCGTCCAACCCAGCCTGGCATTCCTGCTGTTCGGGCACCATGAAGGCTGTTCGCGGCCTCCTCCTCCTCCTCCTCCTGGGTCTCCTCACCTTCCCCAGGTCCCCACTCCCACCAAATGTGAAGTTCTCTTGAGTCTGGTACTGTTCAATTTAGGCACAGGATCACAAAGTCCAAGGGGGAAGGCACAAGTCCACAAATCCACACACACACACAAAACATGAAATCCAGGCACAATCCAAAGTCCACACATGATAACCAAGCCAAGGTATGAGTCTAGAATCCAATGAGCAATTCCAAGTTCCAAATATGTAGTCAAACAAACCGCAGGAATGGCATCAAGGAAATGGAAGACATGGAGTTAGTGTATGCACGAGATGAATAATGGGCAGTTGTTTCCAACATCATGTTGCTCTTCCTCCTCTTCCTCCTCCTCTCTGCAACCCCCCCTCCATTCTAGCACTGATGATGTTACCTGTTAGGATTCAGGTAACACCTGCAAGAAGAACACCAAGCTCAGAGAGCACAAGGGATCCCACAGTCCTCCCCCTCCTCCTCTTCCTCCTCTTCTTCTCCACAAACACTGCTACTTTCTAGCACTGATGATCCTAGCTAGTTGTGTAATGAAATGTGTGCAAGAAAACCACCAGGCTGAGAGAGCACCTAGGAGACAACACGTCAACAGTGAGCTACCAATTTTCTCTTCCCTCTTTGCACAATTTACCTGACAGGGTCAACCCAACCTCCATCCCCACACCTGAACTGCAACTGAGCAGCCATGCCACACCAGCTGCAATTTTTGAAAAATCCAAACAATTGTTATTTGGATGCTGTCTTCAGTGTTTGGTATCAGTGAGGCTTTTTGCTATGGAACAGCTTCTTGGGTTTCTATTGAACCTTCAGACCTTGCCTAATCCAACTCCATCTCTCACTGCAGTTGAAGTTCTCTCTGTGTTGTGAAATTTAGGAGTTTCTGATGGTACTGACTGCCAGCCAAGAACCCTAATCAGCCCAGAGACCCCCTCCCTCACTGCCCATCTATTAACCAACCCTGGTTAAGGAGGAACAAGGACAGATAAATGAAGGGGGGACAAGCAATATCTCAAGCAGGCAGGAGAAGCTGCTGTGTGCCAACCCTTCCTATTCATGGACCAATCTATCTGCACTGATGACATCACCAAGAATGGCAGTGAAATGTGATCAATATTCAAACCAGGTTCTCAGAACACCAAGGATCCACCAGGAGATACCAAGGGTGGGGCCACGAGGGTTTCTCTTGGGTCCTCTGCTCTTCGGCGTGGCTCTGAATCTTTGGATGAAGAGGGGGAGGAAATGCAAATTGATTGCATGGGAAAGGTAATCCTCTGGAAGAAAAAATAAATAAAATCCCAAATCACCTCATTACAAGAATGTCTGTGGAGATTCTCAATCATCCAGGTCATGGTTGTCCCAAAGGTGCTTTTTTCAAGAGGCAATTGGACCTTCTGGATTTTCTTTGAAGACATTTCACTTCTCCTCCAAGAAGCTTCTCCAGAGCTGAAGAAGCCTCTTGGATGAGAAGGGAAACGTCTTCAAAGAAAAACCAGAAATTCAGTTGCTTCTTGAAAAAAGCATCTTTGGGACTCATTACAAGAAGAAATGGGTGGAAGATCATAAAGGGAGATACAACCTAGGACTAAGGAGAAATTTCCTGACAGTGAGAACAATTAATGGGATGAGTAGAATGATTTCGGAAATGGTGGGCACTCCATTGCTGGATGTTTTTAATAAGAGATTGGACAACCATTTGTCTGGAATGGTATAGGGTCTGCTGTTTGAGCAGGGAGTTGGACTAGAAGACCTCCAAGGTCCCTTCCAACTCTGATGTTTCTCTATTCGATCTTATTTTTCCAGACTCCATTGTTACGGTGACTGTCACCTTTTCCAGTCTGACAGTGATAATCATAGAGGTGGTGGTGTTGCTACCTTCTATAAGAAGCCCCGAGGTCTGAAAAAGATTCGTGTCGCTCCAGAGCTTGCTCTTCCTGAGACTATTGCCTGCGAACTGTCCCAAAATGCCACACTTCGTTTCTTGCTATGTTATAGAGCCCCTGATTATGACCTTGGTCCTATGAACAAGCCAACTGCACTACTAACATGGGCAGCTTCCTGCCCGCACCCTCTTATCTTTCTTGGTGACCTCAATCTACCTCTTATGAATTGGACCCTAAATGAATGCACAACTGAACCTATACATGCAACCCTGTACAATGCTGTTACAACTCTGGGGCTGGAGCAGTTGGTAACGAACAACACCAGGCTCAACAATTGTTTAGATCACAACTGCATATAAAGAAAAATGGTATAAGATGTTTTACAGGTGGCATCTACCCCCAACGAGAATTGCGAGAATGTTCAAGAACAAATCGGATAAATGTTGGAAATGTCATCAGATACCTGGTTCATATTACCATATGTGGTGGATATGCTCGGATGCAAAAAGATATTGGACTAAAATCCACACATGGTCGGAAAAAATGATAAAACAACACATAGACTTCAAACCAGGGATATTTTTATTGGGAATTATACCGGAAATATACAAAAGGACTGAAATATTTAATAAAGAACTGAAATATTTTATTGTAAATGTTTTAACAGCGGCTTGAATTGTATTTGCTAAGAATTGGAAAAATGAAAAAATACCTATGTAGGAGGAAGTTATTAAGAAAATTATGGACTGTGCTGAAATGAGTAAATTGACATTTGAAATTAGAGAACAAGAAGATAAACAATTTTATATGATATGGGATTTGTTCTATCAATGGTTGGACAAAAAGACATGGTAATGTAATATATTAGATAATTTTGTAATAGAAGTTTAATAGATTGAGATAAAATATAATACAGACATATATAACCATTGGATGAAAGTACAATATAAATTTCAAAATAAAATTTGGAATATCTCGTATAAAATGAAGGAATAAATAGTTTAGTCATGGATGATTAATAACTGATAAATATATGAACATATGTTAGTTTGACAATGTGAAAATTTATATAAACCATGAGTAATGACTATGAAAGGATAGCACAAAAGATTTGTAACCAACTGACACACTGTATGTATATAAAATGGAAGATGGTTTTATGTTTTTATGTTTTGTTTGTATATGTTTGTCTTAAAAAATAAAAAACATTTTATAAAAAAAAACAATTGCTTAAATCTCATTTCTCACAGCATGGTTGATTTTTGTCTCAACTTGAGTCCTTGCATCATAATGACGGGACTCCAAATTATAACATAAAAAAGCCAAAGATGATCTCATATTTGCAGACCTCCCATCTCTTGATTGGCACCTTCTGTTCACGGGTTGTAATGATGCAGAAGATCATTATAACACTTTTTTGCTTGAAGTCATTTATTTATACATACCTAAAATAACTCCTAAAGCCAAAAATAAAAACAAATTACCCATGACAATAAGAAAACTACAATCCAAGAAAAATATCTCTTTGGCGAGCAAACAAAACTGGCTACGTAGCTAACTTTAAAAACCGCTACAAAACCTTATGCCACCAGATAAAGGCAGAATGCACCAATTTACTACTGCAAACAAGAGGAAAAACTGTTATACACAAAATCCACCCGTGCCTTCTATAATTTCGTAAATACCAAACTTAAAGACTCGAAAATCATAAAACCTAAAAGGGCCTAACAGGAAAGACTATAATGATGAAGCCGTTAAAGCCAATATTTTCAACACGTTCTTCAGTTCAGTCTTTATCAACAGCAATAGCTCATGCCCCCCATTTCCTAATCGTACCACAACTAGTTGCAACGATCTGCTACATATTCATTTTACAGAAGATAACGTTGAAAAGGCACTACACAAACTAAAACCATCCCTATCTATCGGCCCTGATGGATTATGTGCCTTCTTCTTAAAAAAGCTTTCCACTGCCATAGCCGAACCACTAAGCGAAATCTACGAGATATTTTTTAGAACCATCTCTTTGCCCGTCCTATGGTCATTAGCTACAGTTATTCCTATCTTCAAAAAGGGAGATCCCAGCCTAGTTGAAAATTACAGATTAATTTCATGATGTTTTGTCACCTGCAAAGTCATGAAATCAATCATCAACCAATCCATTACCATCCACTTAGAGACAAACAACCTACTCTCTAACATTGAATTTGAATTGGCATCCTTCCATCTCAAGAGCCGATGGTAGCATGCTCTGAAAAGAGGTCCTAAAAGAGCATCTAGTGTGGCTAAAAAGGCCAATTTGAGAGTGGCAATCCCTTCCACACTGAGGACAGATATAGTCTGCCTCCTGTCAAGCCCCCAGATTTCGCTGGTTCCAGGACTGTCCCTTGGCCTCAGCCTGCTCAACGAGGGTCTGTTCGAATTGAAGAAGGCCATGCTGCATCTTTAGCCTCCAAGTTGAATGATCAGAGGTCAAGGTTTCCCAGCTGTTTATGTCCATGCCCACTCTCTAACAAATAGTTTGGTTTCAGGAAAAATTTGTCCTGTAATCTACAACTCTTACACTGGAGAAACATTTGGACTACACAACTCAACCAGGGTAAAGCAATAGATGCAATTTACATAGACATCTGCAAAGCCTTTGATTGAGTGGTACACAACAAACTACTATTAAAACTACATTCTTAAGGCATTTCTGGATTACTGCACAAATTGATAGCTGCATTCCTGTCAAACAGGCAACAAGTAGTCAAAATAAGAGGTGCGCCATCAAACCCTGCACCAGTTAACAGCGGTATCCCCCAAGGCAGTGTACTAGGACCCACTCTCTATCTAATTTACATAAATGACCATTGAAACCCTATTATAAGCAACTCTTCACTGATGGCATAAAACTATTTAACCCCACTGACAATACTGCTACCCTACAAAGCGACCTTGACTCTGTGTCAGAATGGACGAACAATTGGCAACTTCAAATGCTCTGTCTTACACGTTGGCAACAAAAATCAGAACACAAAAAACAAACTGGGAGGATATAACCTCATAGACAACCCACTCTCTGTCAAGGACCTAGGAGTACTCATTTCAAAAGATCTAAGCCCCAGAGCTCACTGTAACAGCATTGCCAAAAAAGTACAGCTCATCTGCCTGGAATCCACATGGTATAATATACATTAATACAATTGAGTGAGTCCAGAGGTATTTCACGAGAAGAGTCCTCCACTCCTCTGCTCACAATAGACATTTTGGACCTGGACAACCTAGAACTACGCCGCCTACAGTCTGATCGAAGCTTAGTTCACAAAATTGTCTGCTACAAAGTCCTACCCGTCAATGACTACTTCAGCTTCAACCACAATAAGACATGGGCAAACTGTAGATACAAACTCAAAGTAAACTGCTCCAAACTCAACTGTAGAAAATACAACTTCATCAACAGAGTGGTCAATGCCTGGAATTCATTACCTGACTCTGTTGTTCCAGCCTCAAACCCCGAAAATTTTAACCAAAACTGTCTACCATGGACCTCACCCCATTCCTAAGAGGTGTGTAAGGAGGCTTGCATAAGCGCACCAGCATGCCTACCGTCCCTGCCCTACTGTTTCCTTTATTCATATCCATTTCTTATCTGTTTATACTTATATATTTATATGTTATGTTCATACTTACACATGTTTTACCATACACGCTTGACAAACAAACCAATAAATAAAATAAAAAATAAATAACAACTGCTGAGCTTTTGCAGGATTGCAACTGGTATGGCAGGGCTGCTCCGTTGCAGTTCAGATGTGGGGAGGGAGGCTGGGTTGAGCCTGTTCACTTGCAAAAAGGATCTGCAGGGTCACTTCTAATGGATCCTATTTCATGGAAAAAGACAGGAAACACCAAAGGTAAAAGTACAGATTAGGAGAAACCCGACTCAAAAACAGGAACTGTGAGGGACCTTGGAGTCTAAGTGACAATCTCTTAGACATGAGCCAGCAGTTGTGGCAGCAGCCGAAAAGGCGAACACAATCCTGGGTTGTATAAATAGAGTCATAGAATCAAAATCAGGCGAAGTATCGGTGCCACCTTATAAAGCCTTAGTAAGGGCACACTGATTAGCATTGCCAACTGGCAGTTAGAAGAACCAATGGAAACTTTTATTTTATTTATTTTTTCTTCCAGAGGATTACCTTTCCCATGCAATCAATTTGCATTTCTTCTCCCTCTTCATCCAAAGATTCAGAGCCACACTGAAGAGCACAGGACCCAAGAGAAACCCTTGTGGCCCCACCCTTGGTATCTCCTGGTGGATCCTTGGTGCTCTGAGAACCTGTTTGCATATTGATCACCTTTCACTGCCATTCTTGGTGATGTCATCAGGGCAATAAGATTGGTCCATGATAGGAAGGGTTGGCACACAGCAGCTTCTCCTGCCCGCTTGGGATATTGATTGTTCCTCTTTCATTAATCCTGTTTCTCCTCAACCAGGGTTGTGTAATAGATGTGGGTTGAGGGAGGGGCTCTCTGGCCTGATTAGCATTGCCAACTGGCAGTTAGAAGAACCAACGGAAACTCCTAAATTTCACAAGAAAGAGAGAACTTCAACTGCAGTGAGAGATGGAGTTGGGTTAGGCAAGGTGTGAAGGTTCAGGAGAAGTCTAAGAAGCTGTTGCACAGCAATAAGCCTCATCGATACCAAACATTTAAAGCAGCATCCAAATAACAACTGCTGGGTTTCTGCAGGGTTGCGAGTGGTGTGACAGGGCTGCTCAGCTGCAGTTCGGATGTGGGGAGGGAGGCTGGGTTGGCCCTGTCATGTAAATCCTGCAAAGAGGGAAGAGAAAACTGGTCGCTCAGGGTTGGATTGCTGGCTCCTAGGTGCTCTCTGAGCCTGGTGGTTTTCTTGCACACATTTCATGATGCAACTAGCTCATCACCGCTACAAGAGAGTGGGGTTTGTAGAGAGGAAGAGGAGGATGGTGGGGTCATTGATGCTCTCTGAGCTTGGTTGTTTTCTTGCAGGTGTTTCATTACCCATTGCTAGAAAGGAGTGGATTTGAGGAGGAGGAGGAGGAGGAGGAGGAGGAGGAGGAGGAGGAGGAGGAGGAGGAGGAGGAGGAGGAGGAGAGGGAGGAAAAAAGAGGTGGTGGAGGAGGAGGAGCAGGAGGAGGACTGTGGGATCCTTGGTGCTCTATGAGCTTGGTAGTTTTCTTGCAGGTGTCTCATTACCCATTGCTAGAAAGGAGTGGATTTGAGGAGGAGGAGGAGAGGGAGGAAGAAAAGAGGAGGAGGAGGAGGAGGAGGAGGAGGAGGAGGACTGTGGGATCCTTGGTGCTCTATGAGCTTGGTAGTTTTCTTGCAGGTGTCTCATTACCCATTGCTAGAAAGGAGTGGATTTGAGGAGGAGGAGGAGGAGAGGGAGGAAGAAAAGGAGGAGGAGGAGGAGGAGGAGGAGGAGGAGGAGGAGGAGGAGGAGGAGGAGGAGGAGGACGACTGTGGGATCCTTGGTGCTCTATGAGCTTGGTAGTTTTCTTGCAGGTGTCTCATTACCCATTGCTAGAAAGGAGTGGATTTGAGGAGGAGGAGGAGGAGAGGGAGGAAGAAAAGAGGAGGAGGAGGAGGAGGAGGAGGAGGAGGAGGAGGAGGAGGAGGAGGAGGAGGGGAGGAGGAGGAGGACTGTGGGATCCTTGGTGCTCTATGAGCTTGGTAGTTTTCTTGCAGGTGTCTCATTACCCATTGCTAGAAAGGAGTGGATTGGAGGAGGAGGAGGAGGGGAGGAGGAGGAGGAGGAGGAGGAGGAGGAGGAGGAGGAGGAGGAGGAGGAGGGAGAGGGAGGAAGAAAAGAGGAGGAGGAGGAGGACTGTGGGATCCTTGGTGCTCTATGAGCTTGGTAGTTTTCTTGCAGGTGTCTCATTACCCATTGCTAGAAAGGAGTGGATTTGAGGAGGAGGAGGAGGAGGAGGAGGGAGGAAGAAAAGAGGAGGAGGAGGAGGATTGTGGGGTCATTGATGCTCTCTGAGCTTGGTTGTTTACTTGCAGGTGTCTCATTACCCATTTCTAGAAAGGAGTGGATTTGAGGAGGAGGAGGAGGAGGAGGAGGAGGAGGAGGAGGAGGAGGAGGAGGAGGAGGAGGAGGAGGAGGAGGAGGGAGGAAGAAAGAGGAGGAGGAGGAGGAGGATTGTGGGGTCATTGATGCTCTCTGAGCTTGGTTGTTTACTTGCAGGTGTCTCATTACCCATTTCTTTTAGAAAGGAGTGGATTTGAGGAGGAGGAAGAGGAGGGGGAGGAGAGGGAGGAAGAAAAGAGGAGGAGGAGGAGGACTGTGGGATCCTTGGTGCTCTCTGAGCTTGGTAGTTTTCTTGCAGACATATCATGACCCAACTAGGGAACATCATCAGTGCTAGAAGGGAAGGAGATTGCAGACAGGAGGAGGAAGAGCAGCCTGATGTTGGAAACATCTGCCCATTTCCCCTGCTCTTCCCTACTTCTTGACTTGAGTCTGGAACTGGGCTTCGTTTTACCACGTCTTTTGACCTCAGAATTGCTCGTTGGATTCTGGATTCGTACCTTGGCTTGGTTACCATTTATGGACTTCGGACTGTGCCTGGATTTCAATTTTTGTGTGTGTGGATTTGTGGACTTGTGCCTTCCCTCCTGGACTTTGTGACCCTGTGCCACAGTTGAACAGTACCGGACTCAAGAGAACTTCACATCTGCTGCAAGTGGGGCCTTGGAAAATCACATTAGGGGCTCGGAGTACCCCAATAAAGACCTTACACGTCTGGGGTGCAATTGAGGGGGCTGGAAAAGGACAACCGGGACCTGGCTAGCCTCCCCCAAAGTGGCCAGCCAATCCGACTCTTGTTCCACCATCTTGTGAAAGAGGAAGGAATTCGGATTCTCACTGCATTAAGTCATCCTGCTTCCTGGATCTGGAGGTGTGAAATTCCCAGCGGGGAGAATAAATAGAGCCAGCAGCCTGAGTGTGGGGCAGACGGCTTCATCATGTCTTCTGGAGGTCTTCTTCTCCTGCTGGGACTCCTCACCCTCTGGGCGGAGCTGACCCCCGTCTCCAGCCTGGACCGTCCAAGTGAGCTTTCAGAAAGATATTGAGACCCTTGGAAGGGAGGGGCTGAAGTGATCCGAGTTCTCCCCCAGGAAAGGGAAACCAAAGACCCCAGTCTGGAACCTCTGGCCTAGCGGGGCTTCTCCTGGGGGAGGTTCTTGAGTTGGTGGTTGGGTGTCAGCTGAACAGGAGACAGAAATGAGAGGATGCCCCAAGAAAGAGAGATGCAATTTTAGGGGAAGGCTGACCTATCTTGACTCAATGCAGCAGAAGAATCGGGATTTTGAGCAACAGGAACAATCCCGTCAGCCATCCGGTTGAAACCCCAGAGAAGGAAAACAATGTAAAACATCTTCCGTGGCTCTCAACTGCTTGCAATCTGAGTATGTAAAGAGGGCACCAGGTTGGGGAAGAGTGTTAAAGATTTTGGGGTCTTCTATTTTGCAGAAAAACCTGGACTGTGTCCCCCACGCCCTCAAAAACCTCCTTGCATCAGGGAGTGTAAAAATGACTGGAGATGTCCTGGGGAGCAGAAATGTTGCCGTTACGGCTGCATATATGAGTGCAGGGATCCTATCTTTGTGAAGTAAGGTATGTGCCGTGCATTGTCCCTTGTGCAGCTTGCTTAGACCAAAGGAACGGCTGTGGGGGGTCTCCAGGACTCCGACAAGGTCTGGGCACATGAAGGTTCCTTGGGGGTCTTTCAAGCTGTCCGTGTGTCCAGCAAAGGTAGAGCAGGTGTGCCCTGATGCTCAAGCATTCTTTAGTGTGGTAGTGGCAACCCTCTTCCTGATAGATAACCCCCCTCACTCTGTGGAAGCCATGAGACGGACCCTCCACATCCCCCCCTCCTAGTGTCCCTTGACTTCTCTTCCTCCTGAACCTCCATTGGTAGAATGGTGGCCCACCAGTTCAGCTGCTGCTGGGCAGTGTTGAAGAAGGTGGCTCTCCTCCAGCCTGGTCAGGAAGCCAGAAGGCCCCAGGTGATCAGGACTTCCAGGAGAAGGAGAGGCCGGGGCAGGACTCCTTTGCCAAGTTTGGTCCAGCTCATCCTTTGAGCAGCCCAAAACTGGTCCAAGCTCTAGGGACAGGAAGGTCCATAGCTTCGCCAGGGGGTTAGGGTGACACTCCCACATTTCTGACTCTAATAAATGCTCCGGGGCAGAATTAGAAAGCTCATGGCCTTGAGAACTCCTAGAAGGAAAAGATTGGAGAAAGACATTGGAAGTCATCTAGTCCATTTTCCTTCCAGGGCAGAAATCCTTAGTACATCCCGGAGAGATTCTGTCCCACCTTTGCTTGAAACCTTCAGACTTGGAGCCCTATAACCAGTGGTGGGATTCAGCCAGTTCGCACGACTTCAGGAGAACCGGTTCTTAACTTTCTGAGCAGTTTGGTGAACTGGTTGTTGGAAGAAATCATTAGGGTAGAGAACCCAGTTGTTCAATTACTTGAATCCCACCACTGCCTATAACTCCAGGGAGGAGGTTGCCCCATTGATTCCCTTCTCTCCCAATCAGGACATTCCTGCTGATTTCAGCTTTGGGTCTCCATGGTTCTAAGATGAGGCAGGGAGAAGCACGGGGTTCAGTTCTGGGCAGAAACCTCACAACTGAACCTTTGTTTTTACAGCATTACCAACAAGGAAACCCACCAGAATTGGAAGTACTGTTCGAACTTGACCCAAAGACCCTTCTTCTGTTCTGGACCACCTCGGAGACCCTCCCCCCAAACCCCACCCTGGGCTCCTTCCTTCTTCTCTGCAATAAAGCTTTGGTTTCAGCTGCCCTCTCGGTCTCCGGTGTCTCCTTCGGCCCCTTTGGGGGTTTCCCCTCCCCACCTTGACCCGTGTCCCCCCCTCATGCCAGAGGAAGAGGGGCTGAGAGGCAGCGCATCGATCCCCCATGTGGATTTCCAGGGAGAATGCGCAGGGGAAGCCTCTCTCGGATCAGAAAACCCCTGACACTCAGTCTCTACAAAGGGTTTACTCCAGAGTTAAGTCCGGCATGGACACGGAGACTCTGCTACTCCCTGATGGTCTGGCTGGAGACAATGAGGCAACTCAAAGAAAGTTTTCTTCCTTTATTTAATGAATCAGAAGGGGGGTGGAGCAAAGTAGGGGGGGAAAAAAACCCAGGAAAATAAAACAGAATGGTAGGAAAATATTAGATATATGAGTGATTCTTATGCATATAGATACTTGTCCATTTTCAGTATAAGGTATAAGCCATCCATGCAAAATCTCCTTTGCCTGCCACCTGTTCATTAGTCACCAGTAACTTTACCTCCTGAAGATGGAGAGAGTGGGAAGGGAGGGAAGGGAAGGGAGGGGAGGGGAGGGGAGGGAGGAAGGAAGGAAGGAAAGAAAGAAAGAAAGAAAGATTCAGGTCAAGGGTCTTGTGTGAGCAAAGCCAGGCATAATGGTGAGGCCAATGGTTGGGCTGTAACCTCTCAGCTAATCAGAACACAGCCGGAAGGGACCTTGGAGGTCTTCTAGTCCAGCCCCCTGATCAAGCAGGAGAACCTCTACAGCCCCTTCCCCTTATATATGGGGGTGGGTAAGATAGGACCCTCCCGCAAGCAGAGGGTGGACAACCAGAGAGGTCTCCTTTCCTTGGACCTCCTGGAGGTGGCCTGAAGTTCTTAGGCTAAATGGGGAGGTTGAACTTTTGAGAGGCTCCCTCAGAATTGGGTCCTTGGTGGTTCATGGACCGGGCAGGATGGAGCATCATCCCGACATCCACATAAGCCGGGACAAAACCCCCAGCAAAAAACAATTCCCTACTCAAGGAACCCACACTCCCACCAAGGCCTTGCAGGGCAAGCTGAAGTATCTAATCAGGGAGCAAACCTCACACTCCGCTGCACTGATGATGTTCCCTAGTTGGGTCATGAAATGACTGCAAGAAAATATCCAAGCTCAAAGAGCAGCAGGGACTGCACTCTCCTCCTCCTCCTCCTCCTCTTCCCCCTCCCCATTTCATCTCTCTACAGATCCCACTCTCTTCTAGCTCTGATGATATTCCCTAGTTCGGTCATGAAACTGTCAGCAAGAAAACCACCAAGCTCAGAGAGCACCAAGGACCCCACAGTCCTCCTCCTCCTCCTCCTCCTCCTCTTCTTGTCAAAACCCCCTCCCTTCTAGCCATGTTCCCTCATTCAGCCATGAAACAGCAAGAAAACCACCCAGCTCAGAGAGCATCAGAAATTCCACAGTTCAACCTGAGTGACACAGATTCCCTTCTATCGAATCAATCATAGCTTGTTGTGAGAACCACACTGTTACATTAAGCCACCCTATGCTTAATGTTAAGAGGCAGCAGTTCTTTTTTGGTGAAGAGGTCAGTCCGGATCTCCTCCTCTACTTACCAACACAGGTGCGGTGGCATTCATCTTTGGTCTCAAAATTGTTGGCATTGCCACGGCATCCACCGTAGTTAAACTTTTGACATTTGTTCAAAGTTGAGTTGTAGTAGAAGCGAATGGTTAAAGCTTCACATGGCCCAGTTTCAGCAGGAAGATAACAAAAGCCTGTTAATTATGGAGGGGGAGAATGTTATCTGATTAGCTAGCTGGTGGGATTCATTTTTTTTGCTACCGGTTCTGTGGGTGTGGCTTGGTGGGCGTGGCTTGGTGGGCATGGTAGGGGAAGGATACTGTAAAATCCCCCTTCCCTCCCCACCCCACTAACCTGCTTTCCAGCTCCGTTCTCCTGTGCAGGGCAACAAAAAGAGACCCAGCCGATCAGCTGGGACTCAATGGGAGGCAGAGAAGAGATGGGGTTGGTGGGGCCAGTCAGAGGTGGGATTCCAAACGACTCACAATTTCCACTATCAGTTCTCCAAACTACTCAAAATTTCCACTACTGGTTCAGAACTGGTCAGCTCCAGAACTGGTCAGGACCTGCTGAATACTACTTCTGACTAGCACAAAAGTCCTTAACACCATTCCCCAACCTGGCACCCTCCTAACCTGCTCAGACTGAAACAGTCAAGAGCCATCTGGGATGTTTTAATTTGATTATTTGGTTGCCTGCTCAGAATGTTGATGGAGACTCTCAATCATCCAGGTCATGGTTGCCCCAAAAGGTACTTTGCAACTGAACTTTCTTCCTTTATTTCTTGAAAACATTTCACTTCTCATTGAAGAATTGAAGAAGTGAAGAAGCTTCTTTGATGAGAAGTGAAACATCTTTAAGAAAAACAAAGTCCAGGTGCCTCTAGAAAAACACCTTTGAAACAGCCAACCACCATCTCAAGAACCTCCCCAGGAGAAGCCCCACCAAGCCAGAGGTTCTAGACGGGGCTCTTTGGTTTCCCTTTCCTGGGGGAGAACTCGGATCACTTCAGCCCCTCCCTTCCAAGGGTCTCAAGATCTTTCTGAAAGCTCACTTGGACGGTCCTGGCCAGAGACGGGGGTCAGCTCTGCCCAGAGGGTGAGGAGTCCCAGCAGGAGAAGAAGACCTCCAGAAGACATGATGAAGCCGTCTGCCCCACACTTGGGCTGCTGGCTCTATTTATTCTCCCCACTGGGAATTTCACACCTCCAGATCCAGGAAGCAGGATGACTTCATGCAGTGAGAATCTGAATTCCTTCCTCTTTCACAAGATGGTGGAACAAGAGTCGGATTGGCTGGCCACTTTGGGGGAGGCTAGCCAGGCCCCGGTTGTCCTTTTCCAGCCCCCTCAAGTGCACCCCAGAAGTGTAAAGTCTTTATTGGGGTACTCCGAGCCCCTAATGTGATTTCCCAAGGCCTCACTTGCAGCAGATGTGAAGTTCTCTCGAGTCTGGTACTGTTAAACTGTGGCACAAGGTCACAAAGTCCAGGAGGGAAGGCACAAGTGCACAAATCCACACACACAAAAATCGAAATCCAGGCACAGTCCGAAGTCCATAAATGGTAACCAAGCCAAGGTACGAATCCAGAATCCAACGAGCAATTCTGAGGTCGAAAGACGTGGTAAACCGAAGCCCAGTTCCAGACTCAAGTCAAGAAGTAGGGAAAGAGCAGGGGAAATGGGCAGATGTTTCCAACATCATGCTGCTCTTCCTCCTCCTGTCTGCAATCCCCTTCCCTTCTAGCACTGATGATGTTCCCTAGTTGGGTCATGAAATGTCTGCAAGAAAACTACCAAGCTCAGAGAGCACCAAGCATCCCACAGTCCTCCTCCTCCTCCTCCTTTTCTTCCTCCCTCTCCTTCCCCTCCTCATCCTCCTCCTCAAATCCACTCCTTTCTAGCAATGGGTAATGAGACACCTGCAAGAAAACTACCAAGCTGAGAGAGCATCAAGGATCCCACAGTCCTCCTCCTCCTCCTTTCTTCCTCCCTCTCCTCCTCCTCCTCCTCCTCCTCCTCCTCCTCCTCTCCTCCTCCTCAAATCCCTCCTTTCTAGCAATGGTAGAGACACCTGCAGGTAAACACAAGCTCATAGGCACCAAGGATCCACATCCTCCCTCCTCCTCCTCCTCTTTCTTCCTCCTCTCCTCCTCCTCCCTCCTCCTCCTCCTCCTCCTCCTCCTCCTCCTCCTCCTCCTCCTCCTCCTCCTCCTCCTCCTCCTCTCCTCCTCCTCCTCAAATCCACTCCTTTCTAGCAATGGGTAATGAAACACCTGCAAGAAACAACCAAGCTCAGAGAGCATCAATGACCCCACCATCCTCCTCTTCCTCTCTACAAACCCCACTCTCTTGTAGCGGTGATGTGCTGGTTGCATCATGAAATGTGTGCAAGAAAACCACCAGGCTCAGAGAGCACCTAGGAGCCAGCAATCCAACCCTGAGCGACCAGTTTCTCTTCCCTCTTTGCAGGATTTACATGACAGGGCCAACCCAGCCTCCCTCCCCACATCTGAACTACAGCGGAGCAGCCCTGTCACACCACTTGCAACCCTGCAGACACCCAGCAGTTGTTATTTGGATGCTGCTTTAAATATTTGGTATCGATGAGGCTTTTTGCTATGGAACAACTTCTTGGGTTTCTATTGAACCTTCAGACCTTGCCTGATCCAGCTCTATCTCTCACTGCAGTTGAAGTTCTCTCTTTCTTGTGAAATTTAGGAGTTTCCGTTGGTTCTTCTAACTGCCAGTTGGCAATGCTAATCAGGCCAGAGAGCCCCTCCCTCAACCCCCATCTATTACACAACCCTGGTTGAGGAGGAACAGGATTAATGAAAGAGGAACAATCAATATCCCAAGCGGGCAGGAGAAGCTGCTGTGTGCCAACCCTTCCTATCATGGACCAATCTTATTGCCCTGATGACATCACCAAGAATGGCAGTGAAAGGTGATCAATATGCAAACCAGGTTCTCAGAACACCAAGGATCCACCAAGGAGATACCTAGGGTGAGGCCACAAGGGTTTCTCCTGGGTCCTCTGCTCTTCCGTGAAGCTTTGAATCCTTGGGTGAGGAGGGGAGTATATTGATGGCATGAGATAACTAATCCTCTGGAAGAAAAAAATAAAACCCCAAACTACCTGTGTACAAAGTTAGCACACACCCCTCTCCTTGAAGAATGAAATACTTTGAGAAATATTTCAAAAGGTAGAATATTATATTTTCCTAAAGGAGAAACATGCTCTTGGAAAACAGCCCCCACCTTTCTTAATAGCCTCAGCAGGACTGGGCCAGCCTCTCTACAAGACAAGAGACCTTCGGCTCCAGGGTGATGGGATCAAGACCTTCAGGACATAATAGGGCCATTTAGCAGAAGACACAGAGTCCACTGCATTGCAATCTCCTAAGGCAGGGGTGGGCAACTACGGCCCGCGGGCCACATCCGCCCGCTTGGCCTGTCCAATGCGGCCCGCCCTGAAAAAAAATCGCTGCCATTGGTCTGTCCAATCCGCCCGCCCCTGAAAAAAATCGCTGGGCGTGGCGATTGCCCTGTGCCGCGTGGCCCCAAAGCTGCAAAACAGTGCGGAGCGATCTAGGGGTAGGAAAGAAAAGAAATTTGCAAAGGCCTCGGCTGGGAGTTCGAAATCACCTTCGAGTGCGACCTCTCTGAAGGTGAGTCCCCGCCGATCCCCCTTTATTTTCCGGGGCTTCCAGGCTTAAATTTTGCAAAGGCAAAGCTTGCAGGCTGGAGCATCTTCCCGCCGAGGAGTGGGAAGGGTTCCACCTGGCGGGCGGGCGGGCTGCTTGGAGCCACCTAAAGCTAGGCCGCTGCTGGTGGAGCCTTGCCCTGCCTTGGTGCCCGCTTCCGGCTTGGCGGTCCTGCTCGGGCGGCACTTTAAAAGCCTGCTCCCAGCATCCGAGCAACTTCCCAGCAACTTTCGGCTTCCTTTTAACTCACGGGCGCCGCGCCTGGCCCCAAGCCGCGCGGCAGAGGGGAAGCCCGGTGGGCAGGCAGGCTGCTTGGAGGAGGCGACCCGGCGGTGCTCCGGCAGCAGCAACAGGCAGTTTCACCCGGCTCCACTCAGGTGTCCGGCTGGGCTGTCAGGAGTTAGCACCACCGGCGCAGCTCGTGCGGCTCCAGTCCGTTGCCTTGGGAAGGAAAAGGCAAAACCAGGAGCCGCTGAGCCTGAGCCTCCGGTGCCGCTGCTGCCGTTGCAAAGCACCGCCGCGGCTCTTCCTTTTTGCCTTTCCTTCCCGAGGCAACCTGGGACTGGAGCCGCGCTGGAGCCGCGCCGGCGGTAGCAACTCCTGACTCAGGGGGCCTCTGAGGGAGGGGAAGGAGGAGAAGAGTGGGGGAAGGAGGGCGATTCCCAAAAATCTTGTGCTGACCTGGCCTGTCTGTCAAATTTTAAAAGTCAATGCGGCCCCCGAGCCAAAAAGTTTGCCCACCCCTGTCCTAAGGACATTGCGTCACCCAGCAAACTTCAACCAAACTTATCTCAGACCAATATGACCCCACGTGGCCCCTTGGGAGTCTGACAACAGCCAACAGAATACATGTTCTTGCAAAAGAACAGGAAGTTCAAGTGCAAAGCCCAAGAAAAGGTCAAAAAGGGCACTCTCTCTTAACTCCATGTGGTCAGCTACCCATGATCACATGTGCTTGGTGGTTCTGTTCCCCAATAAACCATCTTCCCAATCAGCCTCCAGCCTTCATTTGGCCTCCAGCGCCTTTCTCTCAGCTTGGAACTGAACCAGATGGATATTTCTTCCAACCCCTCATTACAAGAAGAAATGGGTGGAGGATCATTAAAGGGAGATGGAAATTAGAACTAAGGAGAAATTTGGTGACAGGGAGAACCATTAATTAGTGGAATGACTTCTGAAGTGGTGGGATGCTCCGTTGCTGGAAGATTTTCAGAGAAGATTGGACAGCAATTTGTCTGGAATAGTGTAGGGCCTGCTGCTTGAGCAAGAGTTTGGACTAGAAAGTATGTCCCAACAATGAGAACAATTAACCAGTGGAACAGCTTCTCTCCAGATGTTGTAGGTGCTTCATCACTGGAGGTTTTAAAAAAAGAGATTGGACAGTCACTTTTCTGAAGTAGTAGAAGTACTACTTCTACTAGAAGTAGTAGAAGTAGTAGAAGTAGTAGACAATAGATACAAACTCAAAGTAAACCGCACCAAACTTGATTGCAGGAAATACGACTTCAGCAATAGAGTGGTCAATGTCTGGAATACTCTACCCGACTCTGTAGTTTCTTCCCCAAACCCCAAAAATTTTAACCTTAGACTGTCTACTATTGACCTCACCCCTTTCCTAAGAGGTCTGTAGGGGCGTGCATAAGCGCACCAACGTGCCTACCGTCCCTGTCCTATTGTTTCTCTTATTCTTTTATTTTTCTTATATGTACCCATTTCATGTATTCACAACTATGTATACACTTATACTTATTATCTTGTAAACAATTGGCAAATCAAATAAAATAAATAAATAAATAAATAAATAAATAAATAAATAAATAAATAAATAGTATCGGATGCCTTGCCTGAGTAGAGGCCCTCCAATGTGTCAACTCTGATGTTCTATATTTTCCCAGGAGGAGGCGAGAAACCTCCGTCTTTCACTGTCTGGGAGGGCTCTTTACCACAGCTGCAAACACAGCTGGACCTGTGTGTTGGAAGAAATATCCATCTGGTTCAGTTCCAAGCAGGGAGAAAGACACTGGAAACACGGAGGCTGATTGGAAAGATGGTTTAATGGTGAAGCAGAAGCACTGGGCATGGAGCTGAGAAGGGGGTTTATACCTTCTCTTGGGCTTTGAACTTGAGCTTCCTGTTCCTGTGGCAAGAGCATGTATTCTATTGGTTGCTGTAGGGGTCACAGCTGGCTCTGTAGGTTGTCTGAGTCCCAGGCTTGGTTGAAGCTTCCTGGGGGATGCAGCGTCCCCAGGGATTGTGCCATGTGGTGGGCTCTGCTGCTAGATGGGTTGATCCTATTATGTCCTGGAGGGTCATGTCTGAATCCCATCACCCTGGAGCCAGAGGTCTTTTGTCTTGTAGATAGGCTGACCTGTAGAGTTGTAATTGCAGGAATGTTCCAATCTCGGATGGCAAACCTCAGATAAAGAATGTTTACAAGCAAATACAACTCAGGCAAACAAAGTCACTAATCTAAAGGAGGATTAGAGAGAGGAAGTAAACATATGTTAGACTTTAACTAGAGATAATTAATTGTGTTAATTACTATTATGCTAAACAGTAATGAAAGTTAAGCAGTAACCAAAGTTAATCAATGTTGGAGGATTACTAAAAATGTGTATAATGCAAGACTAGACTCCAATAAAGATCATCATGATTCAGTTGATCGTGATCAAACAACTCGACTGCCTCGTCATTACAACACTGACCCAGGCTTTCTTTCTTTCTTTCTTTCTTTCTTTCTTTCTTTCTTTCTTTCTTTCTTTCTTTCTTTCTTTCTTTTTTTCTTTCTTTTTTTCTTTCTTTCTTTCTTTCTTTCTTTCTTTCTTTCTTTCTTTCTGGTCATTTGCTTTTATTTTTTTTAATTTTTAAAAGAAAACTTTATTAAAGATTAAAAGAAAAACACTATGTACAATACATCGAATACAACTTTATGTTGCAGACAAAATCTATATATACGAATACATAATAAATAAACCTATAAAACATATGTTTCTGATCAACTAAGACAGTGTGATTTTTTCTTGGTAATAATTTTATTACTATTCCTTTCTTAATTTGATAAACGTTCTTAATTTAACCACTCCATCAAAACCCTCTCTCTTAATTTCCTGTTTTTTTCTCTTTAATCCACTTATACCATTTATCCCAAGCTGAGTCTTCCTTATTCCTAAGTTTTTGTGTGAGTGGGTCCATTTCAGCGCAGTCAAGTATTTTCTGAGTAATAAAAATTATTTGTTGGCATTTGATCACCCTTCCAACATTGGGCCAACGCAATTCTTTCTGCTGTGATTATATGGAGAATCAAATATTTCATAATGGGCACCAAATATCTGCTTGAGCCAGGGAGCTGCTTTCTGTCTTTAAAACATGTTTCCTCTTTTATCA
Source organism: Notechis scutatus (assembly GCF_049901735.1). Taxonomy (NCBI): domain Eukaryota; kingdom Metazoa; phylum Chordata; class Lepidosauria; order Squamata; family Elapidae; genus Notechis; species Notechis scutatus. The sequence goes on along the minus strand of NC_142011.1, from coordinate 1,197,439 downwards.
TCCAGGGAAATATAATATTCTGCCTTTTTTAATATTTCCTAAAATAATTCATTCTTCTGGGAAAAGGGGGGGGCTTCCCTCACATGTGAGCTCACCTTGAATGAATCTGAGCAGAAACACCTGGCCAGGTGGTGCCACCTGCTGGCAGAATGAAAGCAGCACTTAAGCAAGCACATCTGAGGCATAAAACGGGAGAAATAAAAGTATTTGCTCTGGTTAGATGTATATCACCAGGAATGCCTAGACGTATATCACCACCTCCAGGAGTTGCACTTAGCTCTTCACAACAGCCCTGTGAGGGAGGCTGGGCTGAGAAAGAAGGCTTCTCTAAAGTCTATCCAGATACTCCAGATGGGAAACCAGTGAAACAGATTGCCTTCAGCAGTTGTTCGTGCTCCAATACTGGAGGTTGTAAAGAAGAGACTGGACAGTCACTTGTCTGAAATGGTGTAGGGTCTCCTGCCTGAGAAGGGGGTTGGACTAGAGGACCTCCAGGGTCCCTTCCAGCTCTTTTCTGATTAGCTGAGAGGTCCCAGCCCAGCAGATGGCCCCACCATTATGCCTGCCTTCACAAAACCTCAATCCTGCTTTCAATCCCCTTCCCTCCTTCCCTCCCTGCCTCTCCAGGTTCAGGAGATGAAGTTACTGGTGACTTAGGAACAGGTGGAAGGCCCGGGAGATTTTCCGTGGACAGCTATAATAACATATACTTAAATGTTAAATATGTTTAAAACAGAGAAATATCTGCATGCGTGAGAAGCTCTCAAATATCTAATATTTTTCCAGTCATTCTATTTTCTTTTTCTCTTTTTTTCCTGCTTCTCTTTTATTCCTGTTCTGCTTTAATAAATAAAGGCAGGAAGCTTTCACTAAGTCACCTCATTGCCTCCAGACAGACCATCCACGTGGAGCCATAGCAGAGTCTCTGGGTCCATCCCAGACTTAACTTTGGAGTAAGCCCTTTGTAGGGACTGAGTTTCAGGGATTTCTGGCTCCGAGAGATGCTTCCCCTGCACATTCTCTCTAGAAAACCACATCGGGGATGATGCGCTGCCCCTCGGACATGGGATGGAGAGGAAAACCCCCAAAGGGGCAGGAAAAGGCACCTGAGACAGAGAGGGATGCCAGGACCAAAGCTGTACTGCAGAGAAGTAGGAATGAATCCAGGGTGAGGTTTGGGGGAAGGGTCTCCAGGGTGGTCCAGGGCAGAAGAAGGGTCTTTGAGTCAAGTTCGAACAGTAGTTCCAGTTCGGGTGGGTCTCTTTGTTGATGACCCTGCAAAAACAAACGTTCAGATATGAGGTTTCTGCCCAGAACTGAACCCAGTGCTTCTCCCTGCTTAATCTTACAGCCACGGAGACCCAAAGCTGAAATCAGGAGGGGTGTCCTCACTGGGAGAGAAGGGAAGCAATGGGGCATCAGCCTCCCCCCTGGAGTTCTGGGGCTCCATCATTGGGGGTTTCAAGCAAAGGTGGGACAGGGTCTCTCCAGGGTGCTCTGGGGATTTCTGCCCTGGAAGGAGGATGGACTTGGTGGCCTGCAGCATCTCCTCATTCCAGGAGACCTCAAGGCTGCCACTTGGAGCATGGGCAAGGGCCTATTCACTTGAGCTTTCTAACTCAGGCAGGAAGCATTTCTCAGAGTCAGAAATGTGAGCTTCTCTTTGGCTCTCCAGACAAAGCTCTGGACCTTCCTGTCTCCTGAGCTTGGACCAGTTCTGGTCTGCCCAAAGGATGCACTGGACCAGAGTGGGCAAGGAGTTCTATCCCAGCCTCTCCTTCTCCTGGAAGTCCTCATTGCCCGAGGCCTTCTGGCTTCCTGACCAGCCTGGCAGGAGAACCGCCTTCTCCAACACTGCCCAGCCAGGAGCTGAACTGGGTGGCCACCATTCTCCCAATGGAGGTTCAGGAGGAGGAGAAGTCAAGAGACAGTGGGAGGGGGCTGTGGAGGGTCAGCCTGGGGGCTTCCACCTAAGGCAGATCAGTACCAGAGGTGGTATTCAGCCGGTTCAGACCGGTTCAGGCGTACCGGTAGCAAAAAGTTGGACAGGTTCGGAGAACCAGCAAATGCCACCTCTGGCTGGCCCCGCCCACCTGCCCCCACCGTGACCTCTCCTATATTCTCTTGTTTATTAGCCCAGCTGATCTGCATGGAGAGTGGACTGCCTTACCTCAGCTGAGCTAAGAAACAGCACAGCTCACCAGCGTCGATGCAGAGGATGGTCTCTTAGCCCTGCACGTGTGCGTGCAAATCGAGCTCTCCAAACCAGTAGGCAATTTTTTTGAAACCCACCATGATCGGGACCTGTAAGGAAGGAGGCCCCATCCCAGAAAGTTCTCCTTCAGCATCAAGGCACCTTCCTTTTTTTTTCTTACCTAAGTTCCACCTTTGATGGACACAAGGAGAGCCTGGAAGACCCCAGAGAAACCTGCATGTGCCCAGACCACGTTGAGGCCTAGGAGACCCCCGACAACTTCTCCTTTGGTCTACGCAAAGTGCACAGGGGACAATGTATGGGAACTACCATGCATCGCATAGACAATGTCCTTGCACTCAGACAGGCAACCGTAACGGCAACACTTCTGCTCCCCAGGACAGTTCCAGTCATGTTGACACTTCTCGAGACAAGGAAGTTGTTGTTGTTGTTGTTGTTGTTGTTGAGGGGCCTGGGGACACACTCCAGGTTTTTCTGCAAAAAAGAAGATCCCAAGGCTGTGAGAATCCTCCAGAATTGGAATCCCAGATCAAGAAAGATTCCATCTCTGGGCCTTTCAGGACCAAAAACATCTCCATATATCTAGAATGATGCATTCCCAGTTGGAACCAGATCCCACCTCCTTTCCCACAAAGTGGATCCATTTCCACCTGGGGTCAACCTCTCAGGACCCTGGGGGGAGGGACACTATAAATGCCCCCCCTCTCTTGACTGGGATCAGGGGGTGGACATGCACAACCCTGGTTTCCATCAAAGAGGAAGGAGGAGTTCCAGGAAGTGGGGGGGGGGTTAGAGACTTTCCGTGCTGGTTCTGCAAATTCCCATATCCCCCTTCCCAAATACAGAGGGGAGTAAGACAGGACCCTTCCCACGGCACAGGGTGGACAACCAGAGCAGTCTTCTTCCCTTGGACCTCCTGGAAGTTGCCTGAAGTTTTTAGGCTGAATGGGGACATTGTATTTCTGAGTGGCTCCCTCAGCACATGCACCTGGGCACCCTCAGAATTGGGTCCTTGGTGGTTCATGAACTGGGAAGGATGGAGCCATCATGCCAACATCCACTTAAGCAGGGGCAAACAATCCAGCAGAAAGCAATTCCCTAATCCAGGAATTATCAAGAAGAAACCCTTACCAAGGCTTGCAGAGCAAGCTGAAGTATCTAAACAGAGAACAAACCCCACACTCAGCTGCACTGATGATGTCCCCTAGTTGGGTCATGAAATGTCTACAAGAAAATAACCCTCCTCCTCCTCTTCCTCCTCCTCCTCCTCCTCCTCCTCCTCCCCCTCCTCTTCCCTGCCAACTCCACTGATGATGTTCCCTAGTTTGGTCATGAAACAGTCTGTAAGAAAACCACCAAGCTCAGAGAACATCAGAAATTCCACAAATTCCACAAATTCCTTCACAATCATAGCCTGATGTGAGAACCACGAAGTTTCATTAATCCATCATATGCTTAATGTTAAGAGGCAGCAGTTCTTTTTCAATGAAGAGGCCAGTTCGGAACTCCTTCCCTACTTACCAACACAGGTGTAGTGGCATTCATCTTTGGTCTCAAACCTGTTGGCATTTCCCCCACAACCACCTTAAGAAAACTGTTGACATTCGTTTGCAGCCGGGTTGTAGGGATAGACATACTTAATGGCTAAGCATGGTCCATGCTCAGGAGGAAGATGACAAAACTCTGTGACAAATGGAAAGGGGAGGGGGATGTTAGTTGATTAGCTAGGACAAAAGTCTTCAAGGTACTTCCCCAACCTGGTACTCTCCTAGCATTACAAGCAGTCGAGAGCTATCTGAGATGGTTTAATTTGGTTTCTGGGGTTTGTATCAGATGGCTGACGGGATTGTTCCTGTTGCTTAAAATCCTGATTCTTCTGTTGCATTGAGTCAAGATAGGTTGGTCTTCCCCTAAAATTGCATCTCTCTTTCTTGGGATCCCCTCCCATTTCTGTCTCCTGTTCAGCTGACACCCAACCACCATCTCAAGAACCTCCCCAGAAGAAGCCCCACCAAGCCAGAGGTTCTAGTCTTTGGTTTCCCTTTCCTGGGGGAGAACTCTGATCACTTCAGCCCCTCCCTTCCAAGGGTCTCCAGATCATTCTGAAAGCTCTACCTGGCCGGTCCTGGCCGGAGATGGGGGTCAGCTCTGCCCAGAGGATGAGGAGTCCCAGTAGGAGAAGAAGACCTCCAGAAGACATGATGAAGCCGTCTGCCCCACCCTCGGGCTGCTGGCTCTATTTATTCTCCCCATTTCCCACCTCCAGATCCAGGAAGCAGGATGACTTCATGCAGTGAGAATCTGAATTCCTTCCTCTTTCACAAGATGGTGGAACAAGGAGTGGAGAATCTGGGAATGTAGATTCATGGACACTTTGGGAGAGGCTAGGCATGGCCCTGTTGTCATGTTCCCTGCTATTAGATCTCCCTGAAAATTTTGACACTCACTTTCAATACAAATGAATAGAACAGGAATAGAATAGAACAAGAATAGAGTAGAGTAGAGTAGAGTAGAGTAGAGTAGAGTAGAGTAGAGTAGAGTAGAGTAGAGTAGAATGGAATGGAATGGAATGGAACATAAGGTGGAGGTCTTCTAATCCAGCCCCCTACTCAAGTGGGAGACCCTCTACCATTTCAGACAAGTGGCTGTCAAATCTCTTTTTAAAATCCTCCAGTGTTGGAGCACCCACAACTTCTGGTGGCAAGCTGTTCCATTGATCAATTACTCTCACTATCAGGAAGTTTCACCTTAATTCCAGGTTGCTTCTCTCCTTGGTTAGTTTCCATCCCTTGTTTCTTGTCCTGCTTTCTGGTGCTTTGGAGAATAGCTTGGCCCCCTCTTCTTCTTTGTGGCAGCCTCTCAAATCCTGGAATACTGCTATCATGTTCCCCCTAGTTCTTCTTTTCTCGAGAGTAGCCAAACCCAAATCCTGCAACCGGTCTTCATTTGTTTTCCCCCCAGGCCTTTGATCATCCTAGTTTCTCTTCTCTGCACTTTTTCCAAAGTCTCAACATTTTTTTGCAATGTGGTGACCAAAATTGGATGCAGAATTCCAGGTGTGGCCTTACTAAGGCTTTATAAAATGGCACCAATACTTCGCCTGATTTTGATTCTGTTTATGCAATCAAGGATAAGCCATCCTCCACTAAGACTCCTAGATGCCTCTCCCACTCCCTGTTTCTGAGCCAAGTTTCGCCTAATCTGTACTTGTAGCTTTGGTTCTTCCTTTCTATTCCATGAAGAAGGATCCATTGGAAGGGACCCTGGAGATCTGTCTATAGAGATTCTCCGTCCTCCAGGTCATGGTTGTCTTCAAGAGGCAAGTGGACTTTCTGGTTTTTCTTTGAAGATATTTTGCTTCTCATCCAAGAAGCTTCTTCAGCTCTGACTGGATGGTGGGGAATGGAAGGATTTACACTCCTTACAGACAGTTGCATACAAATCTTTCCCTTCCCTGCCATCCATTCAGAGCTGAAGAAGCTTCTTGGATGAGAAGCAAAACGTCTTCAAAGAAAAACCAGAAAGTCCACTTGCCTCTTACAAAAAACACCTTTGAGATGACTCCGGAGATTGTTTCTTTAAGATCAAATTGTTCCCTCTTGACCACAGGGTCAACCCAGAATCCATCCCCACCTCTGAAGTGCAACTGAGCAGCTCTACTACACAAATTGCACAGAGTGCAGAGTGCAGAGAAGAGCAACAAAGATGATTAGGGGTCTGGAGGCTAAAACATATGAAGAACGGCTGCAGGAACTATGTCTAGTCTGACAAAAAGAAGGACTAGGGGTGACATGATAGCAGCCTTCCAAAATCTCAGGGGCTGCCCCAGAGAAGAGGGAGTCAAGCTATTCTCCAAAGCCCCTGAAGGCAGGACAAGAAGCAAAGGATGGAAACTGATCAAGGAGAGAAGCAACTTGGAACTAAGGAGAAATTTCCTGACAGTTGGAACAATTGATCAGTGGAACAGTTTGCCTCCGGGAAGTTGTGAATGCTCCAACACTGGAGGTTCTTAAGAAGAGATTGGGCAACCATTTGTCTAAAATGCTACAGGGGGTTGCAGCCTGAGCAGGGGGTTGGACTAGAAGACCTCCAAGGTCCCTTGCAACTCTGTTATTCTACTCTATTCTATCTTGCAAAACCCAAGCAATTGTTATTTGACTACTGTTTTTAATGTTCAGTATCGATGAGGCTTATTGACATGCAATAACTTCCTGGACTTCTCCTGCTTTCTCAGACCTTGCCTAATCCAAATCCGTCTCTCAGTGCCGTTGAAATTCTCTCTGTCCTGTGAAATTTAGAGTTTCCGTGGGTTCTTCTGACTGCCAGCTGGCAATGCTAATCAGCTAAGAGACCACTTCCCTCAATGCCCATCTATTAACCAACCCTGGTTAAGGAGGAACAAGGACAGATAAATGAATAAGGAACAAAAGTCTATGGAGATTCTCCGTCATCCAGATCATGGTTGTCGCAAAGGGGCTTTCTGAGGAGGCCACTGGAGTTTCTTCTTTTGTCTTTGAAGGCGTTTTGCTTCTCATCCAAGAAGCTTTTTCAGCTCTGATAGGATGGTGGGATGGGAAGGTCTTCAACAGTGAAGACAGACAGGACAGAAAACATCTTGCAGCCAAGGAGGCTCCACACACCCATTTTCAATCTTCAGATAACCCTGAGGACATAAATAAACCTTCAAGTGCTTCAAAGTCCCCCCAAAAGGACGCAAGTGGTCAGTTTTCTGCAAGGATCCTTCCCTTCCCCACCATCCAGTCAAAGCTGAAGAAGCTTCTTGGATGAGAAGCAAAATGTCTTCAAAAAAATAAATAAGAAAGTCCAGTTGCCTCCTGAAAAAGCAGCTGCTGGCAGAAGGGAGGGAATACTTGAGTATCTATATTGGGGACATAAAATAGGAGAAATAAACGTATTTGCTTGGTTAGATTTGTATCATCAGAATTTATATATGTATATCACCATCTCGAGGAATTTCTCTTCTCTTCATAACAGCCCCGTGGGGAGGCTGGGTTAAGAAGGACCAACAGTTGGCCTCACAATTGCACCTGTGTTCACAAAACTCTTGATCCTTCCTTCCTTCCTTCCTTCCTTCCTTCCTTCCTTCCTTCCTTCCTTCCTTCCTTCCTTCCTTCCTTCCTTCCTTCCTTCCTTCCTTCCTTCCTTCCTTCCTTCCTATCTCTCTTTCTCCTTCCTTCCTTTCTCTCTCTCTCTCTCCCCCTACCATCCCCCCTCCCTCCCATACTTCCTTCCTTCCTTCCCTCTCTCCCCCACCCCGCAATTTCTGAATCACCCATGTGAATCACCCAAGAGAAGAGGAGAAGAAACAAGAGGACAGAACAGCACAGGAGAGAAGAGAAGAGAAGAGGAGAGAAGAGAAGAGAAAGGAAGGGAAGGGAAGGGAAGGGAAAAGAATAGAAAAGAGAAGAGAAGAGAAGAGAAGAGAAGAGAAGAGAAGAGAAGAGAAGAGAAGAGAAGAGAAGAGAAGAGAAGAGAAGAGACTTTATTGGCTAAATGTGATAGTATTGAATGCCAAGCAGAAGTCTACAAAAAGGACCTGTGCCTAGGTCCTTGGAGATTCCAGATGTTGCCAGATGTAGTTCAGTGCCATATTGACCGCACCATCTATTTGTGTGGTAGACAAACTGCAAGGGGTCTAAGAGCGGATCTGTGATGTTTTTCAGGTGGGCCAACACTAACCTCCCAAAGGTTTTCACAACTATGGATGTCAGAGCCACCGGTCTGTAGTCATTCGGCTCCTGGGCGGAGGGTTTCTTGGGCACTGGGGTGAGAGTAGAGTGCTTGAAGCAAGAAGGGACCTAGCGCCCCTCCAGGGATTTATGAAAGATGCAGGTGAAGATGGGAGGGGCCGTAGATCAGCCCAGGATTCCAAGCAAGAAGGAGTTGCTCCATCTGGGCCCGATGCTTTTCTGCCCTTTTGTCTATGAAATAAACCTTGCACATCTTTTTCTAGGAACACCAGAGGGGGAGGGGGAGGGCAGAAGGGTGGAGATAGGTGTGGGACATTTGGCTCCTGTTGGTGTATCTGAGGTGGGAAAAGTAGCAGTAGATGACAATGGTCTCTTCTCCAACCGAGACCGGAACTCTTTCCAACCCTCTGACCGTTGATGTGTCTGCCAGATGACACGGAGCCTCCTGGACGTGGCTTATGGGAACAGGCTGAAGATCCTGGAGTGGCCATTCTGGAGAGAAGACAACTAAGGCCTTTGAAGAGCATTGGGGGACATCAGAAGGGGCCCAAGGGAAGATGGGCAGGAGCAATTCTGCTGCAGAGGCTCTGGGTTCTCCCAGGAATTGACGTTACTGATGACTTACAAACAGGTGGCAGGCAAAGGAGACTTTGCAGGGACAACTATTATGTGTAAAGTAAACATGTATCTACATCCATAAGAAACCCTCGTGTATCTAATGTTTTTCCTGCTGTGTTCTTTTCCTGTTTTTCTTCTTTTCTGTTCTACTTGGTTGAATAAAGGCACTCTTCCTTCCCCTGTGCACTCTTTCTGGAGAGCCACATTGAGGAATGTTGCACTTCCTCTCAACCCCTCTTCCTCTGGGGGGGGGGGGGCATGGATCAAGGTGGGGAGGGGAAACCCCCAAAGGGGCCGAAGGAGACACATGACACCAAGAGGGCAGCTGGAACCAAAGCTTTATTGCAGAAAAAAAGGAATGAGCCCAGGGTGGGGTTTGGGGGGAGGGTCTCCGGGGTGGTCCAGGACTGAAGAAGACTCTTTGGGTCAAGTTCAAACATTTGTTCCAATCTGGGAGGGTCTCTTCGTTGGTGCTCCTGTAAAAAGAAACGTTCAGATATGAGGTTTCTGCCCAGAACTGAACCCCGTGCTTCTCCCTGCCTCATCTTAGAACCATGGAAACCCAAAGCTGAAATCAGGAGGAATGTTCTGATTGGGAAAGAAGGGAAGCAATGGGACAGCCTCTCCATTGGAGTTCTGGGACTCTATCACTGGGGGTTTCATGCAACGATGGGGCAGAATCTCTCCAGGGTGCTCTGAGGATTTCTGTATTGGAAGGAGGTTGGACTAGATCAGAGGTCTCCAACCTTGGCCACTTTAAGACTTGTGGACTTCAACCCCCAGAGTTCCTCAACCAGCAAAGTTATGGGAGTTGAAGTCCACAAGTCTTAAAGTTGCCAAGGTTGGAGACCCCTGGACTAGATGACCTCCAGTGTTTCCCCCAATCCTCTCCTTCTAGGAGACCTCAAGGCCACCTCTTGGAACACAGACAAGGACATGCTCACAGGAGCTTTCTAACTTGCCAAGAGGATGAGCTGGACCAAAGTGGGCAAAGGTCTTCTATCAGAGCTTCTGCTTCTCCTGGAAGTCCTCTTTGCCTGGATCCTTCTGGCTTTCTGACCAGGATGATGGCCATGAAGAGGGCCATTTTTTTTTCAATACAGTGCCAAGCAGCAGCTAAATGGGTGCGGTGGAGCATTCTACCAATGGAGGTTCAAGAGGAGAAGAGGTCAAGAGACAGTGGGAGGGGGAGGGTCAGTCAGATACGTGCGGATATCGATCTGGAAGAAGGGTCCCACCACACCAGGTTCTGCTTCAGCATCGTGGCACTTTCCTTTTGGGCACCTGCTCTCCCTTTGATGGACATGAGGAGAGCCTGGAAGACCCCAGAGAAACCTGCAGGTGCCCAGACCACGTTGAGGCCTAGGAGACCCCCCACAACTTCTCCTTTGGTCTACGCAAAGTGCACAGGTGACAATGTATGGGACCTACCATGCATCGTATAGACAATGTCCTTGCACTTAGTCAGGCAACCGTAACGGCAACACTTCTGCTGCCCAGGACAGTTCCAGTCATGTTGACACTTCTCAAGACAAGGAAGTTTTTGTTGTTGTTGTTGTTGTTGTTGTTGCTGTTGTTGAGGGGCCCGGGGACACTCTCCAGGTTTTTCTGCAAAGGAGAAGATCCCAAGGCTGAGAGAATCCTCCAGAATTGGAATCCCAGATCAAGAAAGATCCCATCTCTGGGCCTTTCAGGACCCAAAACATCTCCATACATTTAGGAATGAAGCATTCCTAGCTGGAGCCGGATCCCATCTCTGTTCCCACAGAGTGGACCCATTTCCTTCTGGAGTCAACCTCTCAGGACCCTGGGGGAGGGGGGAGACTATAAATGCCCCCCCTTCTCTTGGCTGGGATCAGGGGTGGACATGGACAACCCCAGTTTCCACCAAAGAGGAAGGAGGAATTCCAAGGAGTGGTGGGGTAGAGACTTTCTGGGCTGGTTCTGCACATTCCCACAACCAGGGGCGTATTAACCATTAAGCAGACTAAGCACATGCTTAGGGCACCAGGCCCAAAGGGGGCACCAAAAAGATGAGAGAGAGAAAAACCCAAATTGATAAAACAAAGGAGGGAGGCACCAAGATTTGTCAGGGCACCAGTGACCCTTAATCCGCCACTGCCCACAGTCCCCTCCCCAAATACGGGGGTGGTGGTGGTGGTGGTAAGACAGGACCCTTCCCAAAGCAGAGGCTGGACAACCTGTCCTTGGACCTCTTGGAAGTTGCCTGAAGTTCTTAGGCTAAATCGGGACCCTCAGAATTGGGTCCTTGGTGGTTCATGGACTGGGCAGGATGCAGCCATCATGCCAATATCCCCATAAACAGGGACAAAAACCCCAACAGAAAATAATACCCAAATCGAGAAAACATCATGAAGAAAAACCCACCCCCACCAAGGCTTATTATGCAAGTGGAAGTATCTAAACAGAGAGCAAACTCCGCTCTCTTCTAGCATTGATAATGTTCCCTACTTCGGTAATGAAATGTCTGCAAGAAAACAACCAGGCTTAGAGAGCAACAAAGACCTCCTCCTCCTCTCCCTGCAAACTCCCCTGACTTCTAGTACTGATGATGTTCCTTAGTTTAAAAACCACCCAGCTCAGAGAGCACCAGAGTTTTAACAGTTCAACCCGATTGACAAAGATTCCCTGTTGTGAGAAGCACGATGTTTCATTAGCCCATCTTATGCTTAGTGTTAAGAGACAGCAGGTTTTTTTCAACGAAGAGGTCAATCTGCAGCTCCTTCCCTTCCCTACTTACCAACACAGGCGTAGCGACATTGATCCAGAGTCTTAAAATTATTGCCATTCCCCTGGCATCCACCGTAAGTAAACTTTTCACATTGTTTTGAAGCCGGGTTGTAGTAGAAGCGAGGCATTTTGGCTTTACATGGTCCAGTTTCCGCAGGAAGGTAACAAAACTCTATGACAAATGGAAAGGGGAGGGGGGATGTTATTGGATTGGCTAGCACAAAAGTCTTTAACTCACTTCCCCAACCTGGTGCCCTCTTAGCATGCTCAGTCTGCAAACAGTCCAGAGCCATCTAAGATGTTTTAATTTGGTTTCCTGCTCTGGGAGTTGGACACAGGATGTCTGAATGACAGTTCCTATTGCTTAAAATCCTGATACTGTGGAGACTTTGGTACTTTCTGCGCCTGGCAGTTTTTTTGAAGTTTTGAAGTTTCATGATCCAAACTAGGGAACATCTTCATGAGCACTGATGATGCTACCTAGTTTGGGTCATGAAACATCTGCAAGAAAGCAACCAAGCTCAGAGAGCATCAAAGACCCCTCATTTCAATCCTAGCTACAAATATTCTCCTTTCATTATCCCGATTCTTCTGCTGCATTGAGTCAAGATAGGTCAGCCTTCCCCTAAAACTGCATCTCTCTTTCCTGAGGCATCCTCCCATTTCTGTCTCCTGTTCAGCTGACACCCAACCACCATCTTAAGAACCTCCCCCAGGAGAAGCCCCACCAAGCCAGAGGTTCTAGACGGGGGTCTTTGGTTTCTGATCACTTCACCCCTCCCTTCCAAGGGTCTCCAGATCTTTCTGAAAGCTCACTTGGACGGTCCTGGCCGGAGATTGGGGTCAGCTCTGCCCAGAGGGTGAGGAGTCCCAGCAGGAGAAGAAGACCTCCAGAAGACATGATGAAGCCGTCTGCCCCACACTCAGGCTGCTGGCTCTATTTATTCTCCCCGCTGGGAATTTCACACCTCCAGATCCAGGAAGCAGGATGACTTCATGCAGTGAGAATCTGAATTCCTTCCTCTTTCACAAGATGGTGGAACAAGGAGTGGAGAATCTGGGAATGTAGATTCATGGACACTTTGGGAGAGGCTAGGCAGGGCCCTGTTGTTCCTATAGAACAGAATAGAATAGAATAGAATAGAATAGAATAGAATAGAATAGAATCTGGAAGGGACCTTGGAGGTCTTCTAGTCCAGCCCCCTGCTCAAGCATTTCAGACGAATACCATTCAGACGAATAGCTGTCCAATCTCTTCTTATAAACCTCCAGTGATGGACCACCCACAACTTCTGGAGGGAAGCTGTTCCACTGGTTAATTGTTCTGTCAGGAAGTTTCTCCTTAATTCCAAATTGCTTTAGAAAATAAGTTGACCCCCTCCTCTTTGTGGCAGCCCCTCAAATACTGGAATACTCCTATCATGTCACCTCTAGTCCTTCTTTTCTCTAGGTTAGCCAAACCCAAATCCTGCAACCATTCTTCATTTGTTTCCCTCCCCATCCCAGGCCTTTGATCATCCTAGTTTTTCTTCTCTGCACTTTTTCCAAAGTCTCAACATTTTTTTGCAATGTGGTGACCAAAATTGGATGCAGAATTCCAGGTGTGGCCTTACTAAGGCTTTATAAAGTGGCCCCGATACTTCGCCTGATTTTGATTCTATGCCTCTATTTATACAACCCAGGATTGTGTTCGCCTTTTCGGCTGCTGCCAAAACTGCTGGCTCATGTCTAAGAGATTGTCACTTAGACTCCAAGGTCCCTCACAGTTCCTGTTTTTGAGCCAGGTTTCTCCTAATCTGTACTTTTACCTTTGGTGTTTCCTGTCTTTTCCACGAAATAGGATCCTTTAGAAGTGACCCTGAGGGAATAGTGATAAAAATGGTGTTAGATTGTGTGGAGATGGACAAGCTAACATTAGAATTAAAAGAAAGAGGGGAAATGAAATATTATTTAGTCTGGGACACATGGTATAAATGGTGAGAAAATAGAAGTAAAGATTAAATATAAAGGTAATTTAAGAGGTATATTAAACTTAATGGCAATGCAGATAGTTAAAGAAGAAAAAAGGAATGTAATTGATACGTATATATGAGTATTATTGATGCTGGAGCACTGCAAAGACTGCAAAAGTGATATAAAATGATGAAATATGTTTAATAAAAATATTTTTAAAAAAGAAGAAGTGATCCTGCAGATCATTTCGGTAAGACGGAATTGTTGCATCTCTGAAACCCAACAGGGTCAACCCGGCCTCCATCCCAACATCTGAACTGCAACTAAGCAGCCCTGCCACACCAGTTGCAATCTTGCAAAATCAAAGCAATTGCTATTTGGGTGCTGTTTTTAATGTTTGGTATCGATGAGCCTTATTGCTTATTGCTATGCAACAAATGGGAATTCTCCTACATTCTCAGACCTTGCCTAATCCAAATCCATCTCTCACTGCAGTTGAAGTTCTCTCTGTCTTGTGAAACTTGTGAGTTTCCATTGGTTCTTACCCAGGAGCTTGCTCTTCCTGAGACCATCATCGGTGAACTGTCCTTAAATATCACATTTCGATTCTTACTATGTTACAGAGCCCCTGATTATGACATCGAACATGCAAACAAGCTAAATTCACTACTAACATGGGCAGCATCCTGCCCACACGCTTTTATCTTTCTTGGTGACTTCAATCTACCTCATATTGACTGGACCCTAAACGAATGTAATACTGAACCCATACACGCAACCTTCTACAATGCTGATACAAATCTGGGACTGGAACAACTAGTAACCAACAACACTAGACTAAACAACTGCCTCGATCTCATCTTCTGCAATAATTTGAATTTAATTTATGGAATACAAACTAAAGAACCCTTTTCCAGCAGTGACCACAATATGATTGACTTTTGCCTCAACATACGCCCACACAAAAATCATCACAATGACGTAATCCCCAATTATAACTTCGAAAAAGGCAACTATGATCTTATAGACAACGATCTCTCATCCCTTGATTGGCAATCTCTATTCACTGGATGCAATACTGTTGAAGACCATTACAACATATTTTTACTTGAAGTCAAAAGAGTCATCAAACTATATGTACCAACAACAACTCCCAAAACAAAAAAAAAAACCAGATTACCCATAACAATAAGGAAACTTCAATCCAAAAAGAGATCACTCTGGTGGAAAAACAAATCTGGTCACGTGGGCCAATTTCAAAAGCCGATACAAAAATGCCACCAGATAAAGACTGAATGCACCAATTATCACATTAAACAAGAGGAAAACCTTCTACGCACCAATTCCACCTGCGCTTTTTACAATTTTGTAAACAACAAACTAAAAGACTCAAGGTCCATCCCTCCCTTGATAGGACCTGATGGTAAAGACTGCAACGACGACACCATTAAATCCAACATCTTTAACACATTCTTCGGCTCAGTATTTGTAAACAGCAATGGATCATGCCCAGTATTTCCTAGTCGAACCACAGACAACTACAATGATCTAATACATATCGATTTTACAGAAGACAATGTTGAAAAAGCACTATGCAATCTAAAACCAACTCTATCTATTGGACCAGATGGAATATGTGCCTACTTCTTTAAAAAGCTATCCACTGCCATAGCAGAACCTCTAAGCATAATCTTTGAAAAATCTTTCAGGACCAGTTCCTTGCCTAACCTATGGTCACAAGCCACGGTCATCCCCAGCTTCAAAAAGGGAGACCCCAGCCTAGTTGGGGTCACCTGTAAAGTCATGGAATCAATTATTAACCAATCCATCATCCTCCACTAAGAGACAAACAACCTACTCTCCAATAAACAATTTGGTTTCAGGAAAAAACTATCCTGTAATCTGCAACTCTTACACTGCAAAAACATATGGACTACACAACTCGACCAGGGCAAAGCAATAGACGCAATCTACATACACTTCTGTAAAGCCTTTGATTCAGTGATACACGACAAACTACTCCTAAAACTAAAATCTTATGTATCTCTGGACAACTGCATAACTGGATAGAAGCAGTCCTGTCAAACAGACAACAAATGGTCAAAATTGGGAGTGTCCTATCAAATTCTGTACCTGTCAATAGTGGTGTCCCCCAAGGCAGTGTTCTTGGACCAACTCTCTTCATACTCTACATAAATGACCTCTGTGATCATATTAAGAGCAACTGCGTTCTTTTCGCTGATGATGTAAAGCTGTTCAATACCACAGACAATACTGCTACCCTTCAAAAAGATCTTGACTATGTATCAGAATGGTCAAACAAATGGCAACTTCAAATCTCAACAAATAAATGCTCTGTCTTACATATTGGCAAAAAAAATCAGAAAATAAAATACAAGCTGAATAGTCAAAACCTTGTTGATGATCCAAACTCTGTCAAGGACCTTGGTGCTAGAGCCTAATGATCTAAGTGCTAGAGGCCACTATAACTACATAGCCAAAAAGGCTTTAAGAGTTGTTAACCTAATCTTACGTAGCTTTTTCTCTGGTAATATTACACTAATAACTAGAGCATAGAAAACATTTGCGAGATCAATACTCAAATACATCTCATCAGTCTGGAACCCACATTATGTATCTGATATTAACACAGTTGAGAAAGTCCAGAAATATTTCACAAGAAGAGTTCTCCACTCCTCTACTCGTTGCAGAATACCTTATGCCACCAGACTCTAAATTCTAGACCTAGAAAACCTAGAACTACGCCTCCTTCGATCCGATCTAAGTATAGTATATAAAATCATACATTGCAATGTCCTACCTGTCAATGAATACTTCAGCTTCAACCATAACAACACAAGAGCAAACAATAGATACAAACTCAAGGTTAACCGCACCAAACTTGACTGCAGGAAATACGACTTCAGCAACTTTAACCTTAGACGGTCTACTATTGAGCTCACCCCATTCCTAAGAGGTCTGTAGGGGGTGTGCATAAGCACACCAACGTGCCTACCATCCCTGTCCTATTGTTTATTTTTCTTAAATGTACCCATTTCATGTATTCATAATTATGTATATACTTATACCTATTATCTTGTAAGTGATTGACAAATCAAATAAATAAATAAATAAATAAAAACTGCTAGCAGAGAACCCTAATTACCCCAGGGAGCTCCTCCCTCACCCCCGCCCATCTATTAACCACTGTTGGTTGAGGAGGAACAAGGACAGATAAAGGAAGGAGGAACAATCAATATCACTAGCAGGCAGGAGAAGCTGCTGTGTGCCAACCCTTCCTATTCATGGACCAATCTTACTGCCCTGAGGACATCACCAGGAACCGCAGTGAAAGGTGATCAATATGCAAACCAGGTTCTCAGAGCACCAAGGATCCACCAAGGAGATACCAAGGGTGGGGCCACAAGGGTTTTTCCTGGTCCTCTGCTCTTTGGTGTGGCTCTGAATTTCTGGGCGAAGAGGGGGAGGAAATGCAAATTGATTGCATGGGACAGTTTATCCTCTGGAAGAAGAAAATAAAATCCACAATTACCTCATTACAAGAAGAAATGGGTGGAAGATCATTAAAGAGAGATTCAACAACTAAGGAGAAATTTCCTGACAGTGTGAACAATTAATCCGTGGACGGTCTCAAAGATCTTCTAGTCCAACCCCTTGCTCACGGCGGACAGAGAAGTGGTTGTCCTGTCTCTTCTTAAAACCCTCCAGTGACGGAGCACTCACAATTTCTGGAGAGAAGCTCTTCTACTGATTAATTGTTCTCACTGTCAGGAAATGTCTCGTTAGTTCTAGGTTGCTTCTGTAGTAACTCTTGATTAAGTTCCATCCTTTGCTTCTTGTCCTGCCTTCTGGTGCTTTGGAGATATAGGTTGCCCCACTCTTCTTTGGGGCAGACCCTCAGATATTGGAACTCTTGCTATCATGTTGCCCTTAGTCTTTCTTTTCATTAAACTAGACATTCCTAGTTCCCTCAACCATTCATTGTATGAGTTCATCTACAGATCTTTGATCATCTTTGTTGCTCTTCTCTACACTGTCTCTATCAGCAGAGTTGTGCTAGAGAGACAGAGCTGCATAACCTGTTCAGATGGGGGACTTCATGTCTCCCCTGGTCCTTCCCTTCCCCAGACAAGCCAGGCCCAGTTCCTGCAACCATTCCTCGTATGTTTTAGCCTCCAGGCCCCTCATCACCTTGGATGCTCTTCGCTGCACTTTTTCCAGAGTGTCAACGTCTTAACATATGTTTATAATATTTTGGATTTTATATTTTGCATTTTTGTCTCCTGTGCTTTCCCCCCCCAAAATGTGACGCGATGGTGCCATAGGATAAATCTATATATATATAAAAGCGAAATACCACTCAAGCATCATCACAAAATCTCCAGAACCGTAAAGCCTACAAACTTGAAATTTGGCCCTTAAGTTCTTCTTGGCTTCTAGGCGCTCACTAAGAAAGGATTCTTTAAAATGATCATCAGAGCATTTAGAGTATTTCTTATATTATTATTATTATTATTATTATTATTATTATTATTATTATTATTATTATTAACACGCTCTGATGCTAAGGAGTTCTACTCCCCCTCCCCACCTGGAAAGAAATCTCTTCCAACTGAAACAGAGAAGTTTCAGTTTCAGTTTAACAGCGCCAAGCAGCTTTAGTACAGAACAGTTGAGCTAAGCCACACCCAGGCTCCTTGCTGTCTCCTTCTTGCTCACACAGCAAATACTCTTTCAGTTTCCAAACAGCCCTCAACTCTCCCACACACTGACAGGACGCTAGACAGATGGATACCAATGGATGCTGGTAGGCAGAGGCAGAAGTTTTTTCCCCTTATTTTCCTCCCCAAAAACTAAACCTGACCACATAGGGTATTGAGTTAGTAAATAAATAAATTTGGCCAAGGCACCAGGGGAGTTCGGGGGAGGGGAACTCTTTTTATCCCTAAAAGTCTGTAGAGATTCTCAGTCATCCAAGTCCTTGGTTTTTTGTTTTTTTTCAGGAGGCAACTGGACTTCCTTGTTGTTGTTGTTTTGAAGACGTTTCACTTCTCATCCAAGAAGCTTCTTCACCTCTGACTAATCTTCACGATCCTGTCAGAGCTGAAGAAGCTTCTGGGATGAGAAGCAAAACGTCTTCAAAAAAAACAAGCAAACAAGAAAGTCCAGTTGCCTCCTGAAAAAAACTTGACCTTTGGGGTCTCCTTCACCCTCGTGGAGGGGGAACCCCAGCAGACATTCTGCCCCAGATGCTGGGCGAGGGGCAAGAGCTGTTTTTTTTCCTTTACGGGGGGTTTTCTCAGGAGGAGAAACCAGATTCTCCATCGCTGGTGGTTTTTGAGAAGAGATTGGACAACCATTTGTCTGGAATGGAATAGGGTCTCCTGCCTGGCAGGGGGTTGGACTGGATGACCTCCAAGATCCCTTCCAACTCAGTTACTCTGTTTTTCTAGGAGGAGGTGAGAAGCCTCCAACTCTCGCTGGCTGGAAGGGCTCTTCGCCACAGCTGCAAACACAGCTGCAGGAGCCCCTTAAGGAGGACCAGAGCCTTGAATGAGCTGGTCTGTTCGGCATGTTGCACGAGGATTGGCGCAAGAGGAACGCTTGGAGCAGAGCAAGGATGGCCTCATATCAGGAGGGACCCTTTGCCTTAGACAGGCAGGGAAGGGCGTGCTGGGACAGACCATGGTGTGCGTGAGAGGGGGGGAGATTTCCTGAGGCTCTGAGCACAAACACCTGGCCAGGTGGTGCCACCTGCCAGCAGAATGAAGGCAGCATTTTAGCAAGCACATCTGGGGCATAAAACGGGAGAAATAAAAGTGTTTTCCCTGGTTAGATGTATATCACCAGGAATGCCTAGACTTATATCACCACCTCCAGGAGTTGCACTTTCCTCTTTTCTTCACAACAGCCCAGTGAGGGAGGCTGGGCTGAGAAAGAAGGCTTCTCCATCCAGGTGGGAGACTTGAGCTACCCTAATATGCATAACATCAATGCCTGGGAAGATACTGGGGGGAAACAAAACAAATCTGTGAACATCTGGAATCAAATAAAGTTGCAACTAGAAGCTAGCAAGGGTTTGTTAAAAACATATCATGCCAAACCAATCTTATTTCATTCTTTGACAAAGTGACTAAATTAGTAGACCAGCGAAATACTGCGGACATAGTATACTTAGACTTCAACAAAGCATTCGACAAAGTAGACCTCAACCTATTTTTTGATAAGCTAGTAAAATGTGGGATAGACAGCATCACCAACAGATGTTTTTGCAACTGGCTGACAAACTGTACTCAATGAGTAGTTCTTATTGGTACTACATCTACATGGAGGGAAGTAAGCAGTGGGGTACCTCAGGTTCCGTTTTAGGCCCAGAACTCTTCAATATCTTCCTAAATGGCTTAGTGGAGGGAATAGAAGGGGAACTCATCAAAGTTGCAGATGACACTAAGCTGGCAGGAATAGTCAACACCCCAGAAGACAAACTTAGTATCCAATGATGGACTTGTATAATGGGGCCTATCCAACAACATGAAATTTAATGTGGAGAAAAGCAAGATTTTACACCTAGCCAGGAAAAAAGTACAAATACAGACCAGGAGAAACCTGGGTCAAAAATAGTAACTGTGAGAGGGACCTCGGAGTCAGAGGTGGTATTCAGCCAGTTCTGACAGGTTCGACAGAAACAGTAGCGGAAAGTTTGAGTAATTCGGAGAACTGGCAAATCCCGCCTCTGACTGGCCCCGCCCCCATCTATTCTCCGCCTCCCAAGTCCCAGCTGATTGGCTGGGTCTTCTTTGGTTGCCCTGCCCAGGAGAACGGAACTGGAAAGCAGGTTACGGTGTGGGGAGAGAATGGGCTTTTACACTAACCTTCCCCTGCCACACCCTCCAAGCCACGCCACACCACACCCACCAAGCCACGCCCACAGACCCGGTAGTAAAATTTTTGGAATCCCACCACTGCTCAGAGTCCTAGTAGACAATCACTTAAACATGAGCCAGACGTGTCTGGCAGCAACCAAAGAAACTAATACATTCCTAGGTTTTATAAACAGAGGCATAGTAACAAAATCACATGAAGTATCAGTACCGCTTTATAAAGCCTTAGCAAGGCCACACCTGGAATCCTGCATACAGTTTGTTTACCACATTACAAAAACTACGTTGAGACTTTGGAAAAAGTGCAAAGAAGAACAACTAAGTTCATCAAAGGCCTAGAGGCTAAAACCTATGAAGAACAGTTGCAGGATTTGGATTTGGCTAGTCCAAAGAAAAGAGGCCCTAGGGGAGACATGATAGCAGCCTTCCAGTATTTGAGAGGCTGCCATAAAGAGGACGGGGTCAACTTATTCTCCAAATCACCCTGTAAACAACCTGATATTAAGGAGAATCTTCCTAACTTTGAGGTCAATTAACCAGCGGAACAGATTGCCTCCAGAAGTATTGTTGCTTCATTACTGGAAGCTTTTAAGAAGAGACTGTTTAGCCATTTGCCATGAATGGTCTACTCTAGGGCCTCCTGCTTGAGCAGGGGGTTGGACTAGAAGACCTCCAAGGTCCCTTCCAGATGTTGGAAGAATTATCCTTCTGGGTTCAGTTCCAAGTGGGGAAAAAGACACTGGATTCATGGAAGTTGCTTGGAAAGAAGGTATAATGGTGGACAGGACCACATTCCTCGGAGCTCCTGGGCGAAAAAGGGAAGGGATGCTGTGCTGTCCAGCCAGGTATAGCTAGTTAGTAATTGGGAGCTGTCCCCTTAAGGGAATGCATCATGGTAAATGTAGTTAAGGTATCCTGGGAAATGTAGTTCATGTCATGTGGCCACATCTGTAACCCTGATTGGTCACTGAATTGACCCTTGGTAGGTCGGGGGAGGGTTCTTCACTCTTGCCTGAACACAGGCTCATGGTAGCATCTCTACCCCCTGCTTCTACTACTCTGGGATGAAATATGGGATAGAAAGATTACTATCATTTTACTATTCTGTCCTTTGATTCACTTGCTGAATATAAAGACAAGTAGATAACTCTACAAATTCTACCATACAAAGTTTCTTTTATTGGATTATATTAGGTATCCTCAAGGTAACTCACAGTTATGTCGAGATGCATCTAATGTCCAATTCTTTGCATAGTTGAAATCGTAGTGTAAAATGATAGTAATCTTTCTATCCCATATTTCATCCCATAGTAGTAGGGAGGCTAGCACGAGGCAAAGTCCTGCAACAGCTTTAGAAACCTCCGTCTCAGACACAGATTCCTCCCAACTAACGAAGAACACAACCGAAACTCTACACCTCTCAGGGGTATACTGCAAATTGCTAGAGATCACAACCACATGACAACACATGACACAGAGGTCACAACCTCCTCCATAAAGAGTCCAGGAGAGCACTCATCAGACACAATCCAATCTAGATCTCCAATTACAGAGAGAGTCAAGCTTTGTCCTTTGCACAACATTCGACACTCGCTGAACAGGTGCCAAGTGTTTGCATGGAAACCTGTGCACCAAAGAAAGGATTTGTAATGGGAGTTCAGATTCTGCTACAAATGTTGTGAATCTTCTAAGCACGTGCCCAAAGACTGCACAGCCAAAGTGCAATGTCATCTATGCAACAGCAACAAGCACCCAGCCGCTTTGCATCCAGACTCCGAGACAACACAGCAGACAACACATAACCCTCCCTTGGCCAAGGAGCCTCAACGTGCTACAGAAGCATACCAGGAGCCAGTGGTGAGTGTCAATTGCACGGCGGTGTGTGATAACACACCAGCCCCTCACTCGTGTCATCAGATATGCTTAGCCAACGTCTACCCCAATGGACGCCCAGAAGAAGCAGTGAAGATGTATGCAATACTGGATCCTCAGAGCAATCATTCGCTGGCCAGGTCTGCATTCTTCGACCACTTTGATGTTCAGAAGGAAAACGTGCACTTCACGATATCAATGTGCACTGCACTACGAAGCACGGCGGGGAGGAGAGCTACTGGATTCTGCATAGAGTCATTAGAAGGGAGTTCCCGATTCCCACTGCCGCCTGTGTTAGAATGGGCTGGGATACCAGACGACCGCAGCAAGATTGCAATGCAAGAGGTAGCAAGCAGCATACCTCACCTGCAGCATGTGGCCCATCACATTCCCACCTTAGTTCCTGAAGCCAAGATTTTGCTCTTGTTAGGAATGGATTCAATTGACACTTTAGCTCACAATGAAGTAGTCGGGGGCCCGAGAGGCACCCCCTTTGCCTTCAAGACTGAGCTGGGTTGGGGAATCTCAGGAATAGTCTGTGTCGATCGGATGCAGGCCCCAGCCCAGGCAGATGCCTTCGCACCATTCATTCCAACAGCCTTCCGACGCCCTTTGGCACCATCAAAAACAAGAAGTCCACCCTAAACAGCCACTGGCGACCAGTAGACTTTCACTAAGATGCTTTAACTGGGCAGATGTCTTCGCAACATCCATTTCAACTGCTTGTCAAGACCCCTTAGAACCGTTGGAAGCAAGAGGACCTGTCCACCCTAAACGGCCACCAGAAGCGACCAGCAGACTTTCACCAGGAAGCTCTACACCAGACAAGTCACCGACCTAGTGTTGCTGAAGAGAAAGGCTGAACTTGAAGATTGAACCTCAAGCTTTGCATGCTTTGCCTTGTTTGATGCTTTATTATTGTTTACTGTTTCTCTTAGTTATATAGTTAACTGCTATCCAATTAGTATTACTCTTTACTGTTTCTCTTAGTTATACAGTTACTCGCTCTTTACTTAGTGGAATTTATAATTCCAGGCGGGGAGTGTGCTGTCCAGCTAGGTATAGTTAGTTAGGAATTGGGAGCTGTCCCCTTAAGGGGGACATCATGGTAAATGTAGTTAAGGCATCCTGGGAAATGAAGTTCATGTCATGTGGCCACATCTGTAAACCTGATTGGTCACTGAATTGACTCTTGGTAGGTTGGGGGAGGTTTGCTGTTGGTGGGAAGTGAATCTCGTACGTTAGGTCTTACAATGTCAGTTGTGTGACTGACGTTTAGAATCTGTGGTTGAGATTCACTCTTGTGCGTCCCAGGTTGTGGGAGACTTCTAAGTAACTGAGGTGGTTCCACCTGCTCGTTTTGTAGCGATTGCTGCTCATCCACATAGGCCTTGACCCGCATATCTGGGCTCTCTTCTCCCAACTCTTCGAGGTCGAAGTTGAAGGAGGCGTTGTCAGCCACCTTCCGCCATGCTACAACCCGCACTGTTTTTGCTGCTGTCTCTCTTTGTCGTTCGAGCAACTCCACTTGGGCCTGACTTTTGGCTATTTCTGCCTGTTTGGCCATTTCTGCCTTCTGCCCTGTTACCTCCATCATGATACGTAAATCTGCTTCTGCTACCGCCGCTTCTATCTCAGAAAACTACAGCTCAGTCGGTGTAACTTGCTGCTTTGGAGGCTTTAGATGCGACACTGTGACAGGAGGATGCTCTGGAAGGATGGTGAGACCCAGCAGGAGAGAATTGATGCAAGACACTGGAACCTGCTTGCAATCTAGGCGGTTTGGGATGGAGGGAGGAAGCTTTCTTAGAATAGTGGGAAGAAGCTGCTTGGATTAAAGACCTATGTTGGATATTGCCCTCTCCCTTGATGCTTGTTCCCTCTGTAGAGAATCCCTTCATTTCATACCCTCTGTTGGGCCCCAAATTAGTGTTTCCTGTCCCTGTGCAAGGAATGTATCCCATTGGCTGTCAGACTCCCAGGGGTGGGGGTCTTAGCTAACGTTGTAGGCTTTGTCCGGACCACAGGGCTTCACCTGAGTGCTGGCTGATGCAATCTTCCCAGGTGCCAGGTGGTGAGATGGGCAATTCTACCATTTCCTGAGGGCCAGGTCTTAATCCCATCACCCTGGAGCTGAAGGGCAGGCAGGGAGCCGCAGGAAGCTGCTTTGTCTTTAAAGCATGTTTCCCCTCTTCTCATCCAGGGAAATATACTATTCGGCCTTTTTAATATTTCCTAGAATATTTCACTCTTCTAGGAGAGGGGTGGGTGCTGACTTTCTACACAGATCTATTAGGAGAGGTCCCAGCCCAACAGATGGCCTCACCATTACGCCTGCCTTCGCAAAACCCTTGATCCTGCTTTCAGTCGCCTCCCTCCCTCCATCCATTTAGAGGAGAAGAAGTTACAAATACCTTACGAACAGGTGGCAGGCAAAAAAGATTTTGTGTGGACAAGCATGGGAAGCCCTTGTTTTTCCTGATCTCCTGTTTTATTTTCCTGGGTTTTTTTTTCCACTTCTTCTCTTTCTGTTCTACTTATTTAAATAAAGGCAGAAAACTTTCTCTGATCTCCTCATGGCCTCCAGCCAGACCATCCGTGTGGAGCCACAGCAGAGTCTGTGCGTCCATCCCAGACTTACCTTGAGTTTCAGGGATTTCAGCCTCCGAGAGAGGCTTCCCTCACACTTTCTCTCTGGAAAGCCACATGGGGGATCAATGTGCTGCCTCTCAGCCCCTCTTCCTCTGACATAAAGGGTGGGGGAAGAGACAGGTCAAGGTGGGGAGGGGAAACCCCCAAAGGGGCTGAAGGAGACACCGGAGACCGAGAGGGCAGCTGGAACCAAAGCTTTATTGCAGAGAAGAAGGAATGAGCCCAGGGTGGGGCTTGGGGGAGGGTCTCCAGGGGGGTCCAGGGCAGAAGCAGAGTCTTTGGGTCAAGTTGGAACTGTAGATCCAATCCAGGAGGGTCTCCTCATTGGTCATGCTGTAAAAACAAACATCCGGATATGAGGTTTCTGCCCAGAACTGCCTCCAATGCGTCACCCAACTAATCTTAGAACCATGGAAACCCAAAGCTGAAATTCAGGAGGAATGGCCTAACTGGGAGACAGCCAGGGAGCAATGGGGCAGCAGCCTCCCCCCTGGACTTGTGAGGCTCCATCACTGGGGGTTAGAAGCAAAGGTGGGACAGAATCTCTCCAGAAAGCTCTGAGGATTTCTGCGCTGGAAGGAGGGTGGACTAGATCAGGGGGGCCCAACCGTTTGGTCACCTGGGACCGGTTCCGTGGGGAAAGGTTTTCCTGCCAACCAGAAGGGGTGTGGTTTTGCATGCTGCCTGCATCCCACAGATGGGGCTTCCCTTGTTTGCTAGGGCAGCTTTCTGGCATTCCACGGCCCAGTGCTGGTCCATGGACTGTGGGTTGGGGTCCGCTGGACTACATGACCTCCAGCATCTTTCCCCCATCCTCTTTTTCTAAGAGACCACAAGGCTTGGAATGCTTGGAGTACAGAGAAGGACAGGTTCACTTGTACTGCCCAATTCACACAGGGAGCATTTGTTACAGCCAGAAGTGTGAGATGGTCATTCTAGACCCCCTGGTGAAGCTGTGGACCTTCCTGTCCCCTGAGCTTGGACCAGTTTTGGCCTGCGCTGGCCCAAAAGTGAGCATGGGGTTCAGTCATGGCCTCTCCTCTGGAAGTCCTCATTGCCCCTCTGGCAACCTGACCAGGCTGGCAGGAGCACCCTCTTCTCCAACAGAGTGCCCAACAGCAGCTGACCTGGGGCGGGGTCACCATTCTACCAATGGTGGTTCAGAAGGAGGAGAGGTCAAGAGCCAGTGGGAGAGGGACATGGAGGGTCTGTCTCCTGGCTTGCACAGAGTGGGGATGGGTACCTATCAGGAAGAACGGCCCCACCATACCAATTTCTGCTTTGGCATCACAACACCTTTTCTTTACATCAATTCTCCCTTTGATGGACACAAGGAGAGCCTGAAAGACCCCAGACAGACCTCCAGTTGCCCAGACCATGTCTAGGCCTAGGAGACACCACACAGCCGTTCAGGGGTGGGATTCCACTGGTGTAAGAGAACGCCAGAAATTGGAGAGTTCAACCTGAGTGGCAAAGATTCCCTTCTATCGAATCAATCACAGCCTGTTGTGAGAACCACAATGTTTCATGAACCCACCTTATGCCTAATTTTAAGAGACAGCGAGTCTTTTTCAATGAAAAGGCCAGTCTGGAACTCCTTCCCTACTTACCAGCACAGGTGCGTTTGCATTCATCTATGGTCTTAAAATTGTTAGCATTCCCATAGCATCCACCATAAATAAACATTTGGCATGTACGATGAACTGGGTGGTAGTAGAAGGCACGCAAGATGCCTCTACATGGTCCGGAGTCAGCAGGCAGTTCACAGAACTCTGTGAAAAATTGAATAAAGATAGATCAGCCTTCCCCTAAAATCCATCTCTTTCTAGGGACCCTCTCCCATTTCCATCTCCTGTTCAGCTGACACCCAATCACCACCTCAAAAACCTCCCCAGAAAGTGCTGGACTTTTCTGGAATGGACAAAACTTAATGTTAGTACTATGGAAAAGAGAATGAAAAACAAAAGAACTTTGAAAAGAAAGTGATAGAGAGAACCACCTAATGGTTAAAAATATTTCCTCTTTTATGTTCTTATGGAAAATTACTGGTCGTATAAATATGTGAAAAAGAAAAGAAATGGAATAAAAGATTACCAACACAACAAGAACCCCGGAAGTCTTTAAAAAGAGGGGACTACAGAAAAGTATAAATGAATGTAATATTTTGGGACTGCTTGAGGTTGACTGTGACAAGAAAACAGAAGAAAGAGAGAGTGAGATAAAAGAACCTCCCCAGAAGAAGCCCCACCAAGCCAGAGCTTCTAGACCAGGCCCTTTGGTCTCTCTTTCCTGGGGGAGAACCCTGATCATTCCAGCCCCTCCCTGCCAAGGGTCTCAAGATCTCAACTCACCTGGATGGTCCTTGCTGGAGACGGGGGTCAGCTCCGCCCAGAGGGTGAGGAGTCCCAGCAGGAGAAGAAGACCTCCAGAAGACATGATGAAGCTCTCTGCACCACCCTCAGGCTGGCTCTATTTATTCACCCCATTTCCCACCTCCAGATCCCGGATACAGGATGACATAATGCAGTGAGGATCCGAATTCCTTCCTCTTTCAGAAGGTGGTTGAACAAGTGTGGAGAATCTGCGAGTTTGATTGGCTGGCCAGTTTGGGGAAGTTAGGCAGGGAAGTTAGCCTGTTAACCTATTCCAGTCCCACTCGCACACACGTTAGCAGTTTAAGGATTTTATTTTTTCATCTCTATATTTATCAATGGAAATAAAATAGAAAAAGAAAAAGAAAAAGTGCAAGATCCAGCAGTAACAACAACAACAAAACGTGTACCAAAAAGAAGAAAAGAAAAAGAAAGACCCCAACAGGCAACATTAAATATAGATAAAAAGAAAGAAAGAAAGAAAGAAAGAAAGAAAGAAAGAAAGAAAGAAAGAAAGAAAGAAAGAAAGAAAGAAAGAAAGAAAGAAAGAAAGAAAGAAAGAAAGAAAGAAAGAAAACAAAAGAAAGACCGAAACATCCAACTTTAAACATATAAAATACCTACTTTGGCTGGGTGCTGAAAAGTAAAACTTTAGAAAAAACCAATTGATCAATTATCTTCATCTTACATGATGGATCTGTCAATAGTTATAAACTTTCTCAGAAAACAGTTATAAACTTTAACACAAGTTTTTTTTTTTTTTTACACATCTCTTCACATGACCAATGTGGTTCTGGATTACAACACTTGTACATAGTCATACTTTCATTTCCATCAATCTTATATAATATCACTTCATGTCATTATCCATTTCACTCATTTTTAAATAAGTTTCCATTTCATATTTCAATTCATTAATTCAATATCTATATCATTTCATCCACACATAAATTTTCACTTTTTTATCCCCTATTATTTCCATTTTCAGCTTACCACCTATTTTATTTTACATTACACATCATTATTATCCTTAATTTTCTCTAGGCCAATTTATAATAAACAATCTAAAAAGAGTAAAAATAAAGCAAAACCAATATATTTAGGATCCACGTGGTATATCCCCTCAGTCTATCTAATTTAATAATTTTTCATTCCCCTGCTTTAATCATAATAAAGTATTCTCATTATACATTTCTATCATCCATTAAATAATCAACTGTATATTTTAAAATGTATATATTTTAAAGTATCCCCCCAGGAAATAACTAAAATAACTTCTTAAACCCCTCGCCAACCCCCACAAAAAATAATTACAATAAGTCATTAATATCTCTCATTTTATCTTAACTTTTCTTGTATATCATTAATAATCATGTTTTTTCTTTCTTTCCACTTAGCCCAAGTTTATCTATAGGTTTTGATAAATTTCCATTCCCCTATTTTTAAATCTCAAAAGAAAGGGTTCATAACAGCATAATTCATATACAATTTATATATATACATATATATATATATATATATATATATATATATATATATATATATATATATATATATATATATATATATATATATATATATATATATATACATACATACAATCCTAAGAAATTTCCCAGCAAGCTTTAAACTTATCGTTTCCCCAATCTAAAATACCAATATATATCCCCATTTGGTATCCCCCTTACATTATACCTAACCCTTATCTCTAAACCTCTTGGCCTTAACATTTCTTTTAATTTTAGCCAGCTTTCCCTTTTCTAGGTTTCCCAGGTCTTTCTTCTTTTTTCTTTCTAATATTATTTTTATTTCCCTCTGCCTATCAGCCATGTTTTCCCCCACCCCTTTCAGTTCTTTTTTTGGGGGGGTTCTTCTTGTATAATTTCTTCTTCTGCTGCTTAGTCTTGGGAGTGTTTTCTCTTTTATTTGTTGTCTCTGTCATTAATGTCTCTATTTTAAGTCCTCTTATGTCTTTTGGCAATGGCCTTTGTTTTCCATATTCATCTGGG
Source organism: Notechis scutatus (assembly GCF_049901735.1). Taxonomy (NCBI): domain Eukaryota; kingdom Metazoa; phylum Chordata; class Lepidosauria; order Squamata; family Elapidae; genus Notechis; species Notechis scutatus. The sequence continues at coordinate 1,168,384 of NC_142011.1, read as the reverse complement.
CTGCTGTCTTTCTTGTTTAACTCGTCCCCTCTGAGCTTTCTTTGTTCTTCTGAAAGCTGCAACACCATTACTTTACAAGATATTATGTCCAACAGTTTCATTCTTTCTTTTAACATACCTCTCAAAGTTTGCAGTTCCGACTTAAATTATTTGCTTATTTCTTCCATTTCTTTAATCTGTTGAGTTAATCTTTGTTTTATTAAGAGTAGGATTTTTCTGTTATAGTCCTTGCCAAAAGTCTCTGTTTATCTCACTCTCTCTTTCTTCTGTTTTCTTGTCACAGTCAACCTCAAACAATCCCAAAATATTGTATTCCTTTATATTTTACTGTAGTCCCAACTTTTTAAAAAACTTCCAGTGTTCTTCTTGTATTAGTAGTCTTTTATTCCATTTCTTCTCTCTTTCAGATATTTATACGACCAGTAATTTTCCATAGAAGCATAAAAGAGGAAAATCTTTAACCATTAGGTGGTTCTCTATATTGCTTTCCTTTCAAAGTTTTTTTTTTTTTAAAGATTTTTTTTATTTTCGGACAAACATACACAAACAAAACATAAAAACATAAGGCCATCTTCCAATTACGTACATACAGTGTGTCACTTGATTATACATTTTTTGTGCATCTTTTCCATAGTCCTCACTTACAATTGTTTGTATATATTCTCATATTATCAATCAAATATTTCTGAATACATTTATTATCATTGTTAATCATTCATTTGACTATACTATTATTCATGTTATATGAGATGTTCCATATTTTTATATTGATTTATATTATAACAATTCATATTATTATCCCAAATCCATCCAGTAATGATACATCTTTATGTTAGTTTTCTTAAGTTTTCACGGGTATTTATATGTATGGTATTCAGCTTTGTTCGGGTATTTTCCTACGTCATTATAGTTGTGCTTTTAAAGTTGTAGCAACGTTTTGGCAGAATCTCATCTGCCATCATCAGGCTTCTGTATTGTGTTTGTCTGTGAGTCAGACTTTCACGGCCGTTTCTGTTTTAAATTTGGTGCTAGCCTACTGCTGTGCCAGAATGGTTTCTTCTTCATCCTGATTGCTTGGGAGTCTTGGTCTGTGTTTATTGGTCTTGGAGTTTGATGTGTTCTGCTTGATTGGTGTTTCTAATGTCTTCTGTCTGTTTTGTGGCTTTTTTTGTCTTGATTGGCTGGAAACATTGTGTTTCCTGTATTAGAGGCTTTTAGTGCGGCTTTGCTCCGAGTAAATGGAGGGCTATCATTTATTAGGAAGCTAGGTTTCATCTGGGTGCCTGGTTGGGGTCTGTTTGAGCTGGAGGTATCAGGGGTGTTTGCCTGGCTTGTGGTATGGAGATTTTTTTGTTTGAGAGTTCAGGCTTCCCAATAATTGACAGTCTGGTGGAATCATCTCTTCTATTCATGCTTTCAGGTCTTTTTTCAATCTCTATGGCTTCTCTGATAATTCTGTAGCTGGGGTTTTCTATAGTGGCTAGGGTTTTGGTGCCATTGAAGTCGATGCTATGACCTGTGGCTTTCATGTGTTGGACTAGTGAGGAAGTGTCTTCCAGGTATTTTACTGCATTTTTGTGTTCATTTAGATGGGTACTTATTCTTCTATTGGTCTGTCTAATATATGTGGCAGGGCATGATGCGCAGGGGACTTCATATATGGCTTGGTTTTCCAGGTCAGTTTTATCTTTGGGGTTTCTTAGGATGGCTGCTATTTTTCTGTCTGTTTTGAAGGCGGTCTTGATGTGATGCCTGTGTAGTATCTTACTGATTTTGTCTGTAGTACCTCTTATGTAGGGCTGTTCCATAGGTCTGTTCATCTTCTAGGTCTCCATTCCTTCTATAGTCTCCGTTCCTTTCACTTTCTCTTTCTTCAGTTTTCTTGTCACAGTCAACCTCCAACAGTCCCAAAATATTGTATTCCTTTATATTTTAATGTAGTCCCCACTTATAAAAAACAATTCTGGGGTTCTTTTTGTTTTAGTAGTCTTTTATTCCATTTCTTCTCTCTTTCAGATATTTATATGACCAGTACTTTTCCATAAAAGCATAAAAGAGAAAAATCTTTAACCATTAGATGGTGCTCTATATCAGGGTCCCCAACTACCGGTCCGTGGACGGTACCGATCCAGCGGAACAACTCCTACCGGGCTGCTGGCTTGCTGGGCGCTGCCATCTTTTTCATGAAAAGCTGCGGTGAGCTTTTCCCGGTAGAAAGCTCACCGGAAGCACGTTTTCATCAAAAGATGGCGGTACCGCCAGCTTCGATGAGCTTTTCCGGTAGAAATGGCTTTCTACCGGAAAAGCTCACCGGAGATGCGCCATCTTTTTGATGAAAAGTGCTTCCGGTGAGGTCTGTAGGGGGCGTGCATAAGGGCACCAACGTGCCTACCGTCCCTGTCCTATTGTTTCTCTTATTCTTTTATTTTTCTTATATGTACCTATTTCATATATTCACAACCATGTATACACTTGTACTTATTATCTTGTAAACAATTGACAAATCAAATAAATAAATAAAATAAATAAATAAGTCTGACTCACAGACAAACACTATACAGAAGCCTGAGGATGGCAGATGAGATTCTGCCGAAACGTTGCTACAACTTTAAAAGCACAACTATAATGATGTGGGAAAATACCCAAACAAAGCTGAATACCATACATGTAAGTACCTGTGAAAACTTAAGAAAACATCTATCTATCTATCTATCTATCTATCTATCTATCTATCTATCTATCTATCTATCTATCTATCTATCTATCTCCTGGATCTTGTGCTTTAATCTCCTGGGTCGTTTGTTTTTGATCTCTTTTCCATTAGCCTCCTGTGTTGTAATGGCTTGGGTAATGGGTTGTGTGGTGACCTTGTGAGATTTATTGCTGTGGTATCCTTGGTCTTGTGCTGTGATTTCTGCTCTGGCCGCAGCGTCAAAAAGGTTGGGGATCACTGCTCTATATCACTTTCTTTTCAAAGGTTTTTTTTTTAATTCTCCTTTCCGCAGTATTAATGTTAATTTTTATCCATTCCAAATAAGTCCAGCATTTTATCCAATGCTTAATTAATTTGCAATTCTGTAAATTAGTTCAAATTTAATGTCTGATTTTGTATAATTCTTTTATTTCTGGTGTTTCCTTTACCTTATATCTTCCTCTTATTCTCCGTTCGCCGCTACCATTCTTCCAAGCGAGGACTTTTTCTTTCCGCTTTTTGGGGTTTTCAATAAAAAATATTCAAAGTCTTTTCTCCAGTTACACACCGCTCACCACTTCCACTCTCCAGCACAAACTTAGGTCCCGTCAGCTTCCCGTCTTCAGGGCAGCTTCAGGGAGAAAAACAGCAGTTTAATGGCTCCCTGTTTCTATATGACAGCTTTCCCTGCAAGTCTTGTTCAGAGTGCTGTTTTCTTTTTCACAGTTCCTTGATTGGGGAATCATTTTGTGTGCGGTTGTTTGTCACTGCTTATGTGGTCGTTGGCATAGTCACATTAGGCCCTAATCAGCATTTAGCCTAAGAACACCTTGCCCTCTTCTGGAATCATCCAAGGCCCATCTCCACCTGGGTCCAGGTGTGTGTGCTGAGTGGCCCAGCTCAGATCCTCAGCCTCACTGAAGCTTCTCTGCCTTGAGCCCAGCAACATCAGGGTAACTTATGAGAGGCCCAAGGAAAGAAGATTCCTTTAGATGTCCAGAGGGAGAGCTGTGTCTCTCCCCCTCTGTTTTGGGGGAGGGGGCTGCAGTAGTGTTCAAAGCCAGCAGAGAAAGTGTCTGCCTCCCATTCCCTGGAATCCCTTCCTGATGGAGAAGATAGACTAACAGGCACCCTCAGCACACCCACAAGGAGAACTATCTTCCTACTGTGTTTCCCTGAAAATTTTGGGGGGGATGTCATCCACTGACTAACCTCACTTGTGCACATCACCCCTGGCCTCCTTTTCGCTGTCAGAAGCCTTCAGGAACTTCTTCTTCTGCAGCTGGCAAGGCTTTCCTGAAAGGCCCCTGCAGCCAATAATGGAGCTCTGGATCGATCCAGAGCTGTGTTATCAGCTACAGAGGCCTTCATGAAAGCCTTGCCAGCCCTGCCAGCTGCAGAAGAAATGGGCCAGCAAGACAGGTGTCGGGGGTGAGTGTGAGGCCTGGCTACAACTGTCCAAAGGTAAGTAGTAGGGCGGCTCCACCACCCTCATCCCCACCCTACCTTAATTTTTACCCAGGCATTCAAGTAGGTGGGACCTTAATTAGGGCTTATTTTGGGGGGGTTGGGCTTATATTGGGCGCATATATAAAAATCAAGCTAGGACTTACTTTCAGGGTAGGTTTTATTTTGGGGGAAACAGTATTTGGTAGAAATGGGAGGTGCACATTCCCATTCCCGACTCAAGAGTCAGGAACCCAGTTATAAAGGCCAGCCTGGGATCCTAAGAGGTTGACCCCAGGAGGAAATGGCTGCACTTTGTGAGGATGCTGAGGGTGGGAGATGGCCCACCTGGCCATGTCTCCTCTGGATGTATGGAGATGTTTTGGGTCCTGAAAGGCCCAGAGATGGGATCTTGCTTAATCTGGGATGCCAGTTCCAGGGGAACATCTCAGCCTTGGGATCTTCTCTTTTGCAGAAAAACCTGGGGTGTGTCCCAAGGCCCGTCCAGGCACAATCACTATTTGTCCTGTGAGATGTCGAAGTGACTGGCAATGTGATGGGAAACAGAAGTGTTGCACTTATGCTTGCATTACTGACTGCATGGATGCTATGTAAGGTAACACCGATACAAGTTTGCGTAGACCAAAAGAATGGCTGGGGGGGGGCTCCTAGGGCAAGTCTTGGCCTGGGCACCTGCAGTTTTCCCTGGCTTTGTGCCACCTGGATTCAAAAATCCCAGCAACTGGTTCGCTGCCCAGTTGCTGGGTGGGCATAGCCATGGTGGGTGGGCCCTACCAGAACTTCCTGTTTCTGGCTTCTGGGGGGCCTCCAGAGCCCAGGGTATGCTGTTTTCACCCTCCCAAGGGTCCAGAGTCTTCCCCCAGGTCTCTGGGAGGGTGAAAACAGCCTCTCCTGGGCTCTGGGGGCCCTCCGGAAGCCAGAAACAAGCCTGTTTATGGCCTTCCAGAAGGCACATTTTTCCCCGAGAGCCTCTGCATAGACCCTGCACTTACCTCCATTGAAAATGGGCTATGTGGAGACTCTTGGGAGGGTGGGGCAGCAGGGGTTGGGCCAGCCCTGCAAGCCCTAAGGAACGACAGCAGCATAATCATCCTCCCAGCAGACAAAGGGAATGCCACAGTAGTAATGGATAGAAAAGACTACGAAACAAAATTGACAGACCTACTCCAAGACTCCACATACAGACCCATAAACACGGACCCAACCACATATCTGGAAAAAATAACCAAGAAGAAAATTATAACCAGCCACATGAGCAAAGAGATCCAACAGACAATCATCCCAAGAGAAAAATCCTCCAGATGCCCCAAACTATCCGGCCTCCCAAAAATACACAAAGAAGGCATACCTCTCAGACCCATAGTCAGCTCCAGAGGAGCACCACTTCAAAACCTAGCCAAATACCTAGCAAAGCAGCTACAGCCCCATGCTGAAGCAGCAGCTTCACATGTACAAAACTCATACCACTTCTTGGAAATGATAAAAGATCTACACATGGAACAAGAAGATCTGCTTGTAAGTTTCGACGTGGTTTCACTATTCACTCAAGTTCTGATAAAAGAAACTCTCGAAATCATCAAAAATAAATACCAATCACCCAAACACCTCATGGAACTAACAGAACACTGCTTAACCAACACATATTTCATTTACAAAGGACAAAGATACAAGCAAATTGCCCCTATGGGATCACCACTGTCATCCGTCATTGCAAACCTGTTCATAGAAGAATTCGAATCCAGAGCCCTAGCCAATGCCACCCACAAACCCATTGATGACACATTTGTGATTTGGCCCTATGGAAAAGAAAACCTAAACAATTTCCTAACACACCTAAACAGCCACAAAACACACCCACAAACCCAAACTATGGTTAAGATACATTGATGACACATTTGTGATTTGGCCCCATGGAAAAGAAAACCTAAACAATTTCCTAACACACCTAAACAGCACACACCCCAAAATCAAGTTCACCATGGAAACGGAAACAAACAACTACCATTCCTAGATGTACTAATCTACAAAAAAACAGATGGCACACTAGGACACACCATATACCAGAAGAAAACACACACCAATTGCTATCTCAGCGCCCAATCCCACCAGCACCCAGCACAGATAAACTCCGTGGCCAAAACACTAATTGCCAGAACCAAATGCCTGGCAGACAAGACACACATAAAGACTGAATTATGCACCCTGACTAAAGTACTGACAGCCAATGGCTTCCACAAAAGCAAAATCACTGGCTTGATCCACAAAAACACACTGAGACATAATGGAGACCTAGAACGTGAAGAGACCTATGGAACAGCTGTCCTGCCTTACATAAGAGGTACCACAGACAAAATCAGTAAGATACTACACAGGCATCACATCAAGACTGCCTTCAAAACAGACAGAAAAATAGCAGCCATCCTAAGAAACCCCAAAGATAAAATTGACCTGGAAAACCAAGGCATATATGAAGTCCCCTGAGCATCATGCCCTGCCACATATATTGGACAGACCAATAGAAGAATAAGTACCCATCTAGATGAACACCAAAATGCAGTAAAAAACCTGGAACACACTTCCTTACTAGTGCAACACATGAAAGCCACAGGTCATAGCATCGACTTCAGTGGCACCAAAACCCTAGCCACTATAGAAAACCCCAGCTACAGAATTATCAGAGAAGCCATAGAGATTGAAAAAAGACCTGAAAGCATGAATAGAAGAGATGATTCCACCAGACTGTCAATTATTGGGAAGCCTGCACTCTCAAACAAACAAAATCTCCAGGCAAACACCTGGGCACAAACAGATCCCCCCGATACCTCCAGCTCAAACACACCCCAACCAGGCACCCAGATGAAACCTAGCTTCCTAATAAATGATAGCCGTCCATTTACTCGGAGCCAAGCCGCACTAAAAGCCTCCAATACAGGAAACACAGTGTTTCCAGCCAATCAAGACAAAAAAAGCCACAAAACAGACAGAAGACATTAGAAACACCAATCAAGCAGGACACAGCAAACTCCAAGACCAATAAACACAGACCAAGACTCCCAACCAATCAGGATGAAGAAGAAACCATTCTGGCACAGCAGTAGGCTAGCACCAAATTTAAAACAGAAATGGCTGTGAAAGTCTGACTCACAGACGAACACAATACAGAAGCCTGATGATGGCAGATGAGATTCTGCCAAAACGTTGCTACAACTTTAAAAGCACAACTATAATGACATGGGAAAATACCCGAACAAAGCTGAATACCATACATATAAATACCCGCAAAAACTTAAGAAAACTAACATAAAGATGTATCATTACTGGATGGATTTGGGATAATAATATGAATTGTTATAATATAAATCAATTTAAAAATATGGAACATCTCGCATAACATGAATAATAGTATAGTCAAATGAATGATTAACAATGATAATAAATGTATTCAGAAATATTTGATTGATAATATGAGAATATATACAAACAATTGTAAGTGAGGACTATGGAAAAGATGCACAAAAAATGTGTAATCAAGTGACACACTGTATGTACGTAATTGGAAGATGGCCTTATGTTTTTATGTTTTGTTTGTGTATGTTTGTCTGAAAATAAAAAAAATCTTTAAAAAAAAAAAGAACTTTGAAAGGAAAGCAATATAGAGAACCACCTAATGGTTAAAGATTTTCCTCTTTTATGCTTCTATGGAAAATTACTGGTCGTATAAATATCTGAAAGAGAGAAGAAATGGAATAAAAGAGTACAACAAGAACACTGGAAGTTTTTTAAAAAGTTGGGACTACAGTAAAATATAAAGGAATACAATATTTTGGGATTGTTTGAGGTTGACTGTGACAAGAAAACAGAAGAAAGAGAGAGTGAGATAAACGGAGACTTTTGGCAAGGACTATGACAAAAAATCCTACTCTTAATAAAACAAAGATTAACTCAACAGATTAAAGAAATGGAAGAAATAAGCAAAGAATTTAAGTCGGAACTGCAAACTGTGAGAGGTATGTTAAAAGAAAGAATGAAACTGTTGGACATAATATCTGGTAAAGTAATGGTGTTGCAGCTTTCAGAAGAACAAAGAAAGCCCAGAGGGGACGAGTTAAACAAGAAAGACAGCAGCCCAGATGAATATGGAAAACAAAGGCCATTGCCAAAAGACATAAGAGGACTTAAAATAGAGACATTGATGACAGAGACAACAAATAAAAGAGAAAACACTTCCAAGACTAAGCAGCAGAAGAAGAAATTATACAAGAAGAAACCACCCCCCAAAAAAGAACTGAAAAGGGTGGGGGAAAACATGGCTGATAGGCAGAGGGAAATAAAAATAATATTAGAAAGAAAAAAGAAGAAAGACCGGGGAAACCTAGAAAAGGGAAAGCTGGCTAAAATTAAAATAAATGTTAAGGCCAAGAGGTGTAGAGATAAGGGTTAGGTATAATGTAAGGGGATACCAAATGGGGATGTATTTTAGATTGGGGAAATGATAAGTTTAAAGCTTGCTGGGAAGTTTCTTAGGATTGTATAACTATATATATAATATATATATATATATATATATATATATATATATATATATATATATATATATATATATATATATATATATATATATATATATATATATTTGTATATGAATTATGCTGTTATGAACCCTTTCTTTTGAGATTTAAAAATAGGGGAATGGAAATTTATCAAAACCTATAGATAAACTTGGGCTAAGTGGAAAGAAAGAAAAAACATGATTATTAATGATAGACAAGAAAAGTTAAGATAAAATGAGAGATATTAATGACTTATTGTAATTATTTTTTTGTGGGGGTTGGGGGGGGGGGGTTAAGAATTTATTTTAGTTATTTCCTGGGTGGATACTTTAAAATATATACATTTTAAAATATACAGTTGATTATTTAATGGAGGATAGAAATGTATAATGAGAATACTTTATTATGATTAAAGCAGGGGAATGAAAAATTATTAAATTAGATAGACTGAGGGGATGTACCACGTGGATCCTAAATATATTGGTTTTGCTTTATTTTTACTCTTTTTAAATTGTTTATTATATATCGGCCTAGAGAAAATTAAGGATAATAATGATGTGTAATGTAAAATAAAATAGGTGGTAAGCTGAAAATGGAAATAATAGGGGATAAAGAAGTGAAAATTTATGTGTGGATGAAATGATATAGATATTGAATTAATGAATTGAAATATGAAATGGAAACTTATTTAAAAATGAGTGAAATGGATAATGACATGAAGTGATATTATATAAGATTGATGGAAATGAAAGTATGACTATGTACAAGTGTTGTAATCCAGAACCACATTGGTCATGTGAAGAGATGTGTAAAAAAAAAAAAACTTGTGTTAAAGTTTATAACTGTTTTCTGAGAAAGTTTATAACTATTGACAGATCCATCATGTAAGATGAAGATAATTGATCAATTGGTTTTTTCTAAAGTTTTACTTTTCAGCACCCAGCCAAAGTAGGTATTTTATATGTTTAAAGTTGGATGTTTCGGTCTTTCTTTTGTTTTCTTTCTTTCTTTCTTTCTTTCTTTCTTTCTTTCTTTCTTTCTTTCTTTCTTTCTTTCTTTCTTTCTTTCTTTCTTTCTTTCTTTCTTTCTTTCTTTCTTTCTTTCTTTCTTTCTTTCTTTTTATCTATATTTAATGTTGCCTGTTGGGGTCTTTCTTTTTCTTTTCTTCTTTTTGGTACACGTTTTGTTGTTGTTGTTACTGCTGGATCTTGCACTTTTTCTTTTTTCTTTTTCTATTTTATTTCCATTGATAAATATAGAGATGAAAAAATAAAATCCTTAAACTGCTAACGTGTGTGCGAGTGGGACTGGAATAGGTTAACAGGCTAACTTCCCTGCCTAACTTCCCCCAAACTGGCCAGCCAATCAAACTCGCAGATTCTCCACACTTGTTCAACCACCTTCTGAAAGAGGAAGGAATTCGGATCCTCACTGCATTATGTCATCCTGTATCCGGGATCTGGAGGTGGGAAATGGGGTGAATAAATAGAGCCAGCCTGAGGGTGGTGCAGAGAGCTTCATCATGTCTTCTAGAGGTCTTCTTCTCCTGCTGGGACTCCTCACGCTCTGGGCGGAGCTGACCCCCGTCTCCAGCAAGGACCATCCAGGTGAGTTGAGATCTTGAGACCCTTGGCAGGGAGGGGCTGGAATGATCAGGGTTCTCCCCCAGGAAAGAGAGACCAAAGGGCCTGGTCTAGAAGCTCTGGCTTGGTGGGGCTTCTTCTGGGGAGGTTCTTTTATCTCACTCTCTCTTTCTTCTGTTTTCTTGTCACAGTCAACCTCAAGCAGTCCCAAAATATTACATTCATTTATACTTTTCTGTAGTCCCCTCTTTTTAAAGACTTCCGGGGTTCTTGTTGTGTTGGTAATCTTTTATTCCATTTCTTTTCTTTTTCACATATTTATACGACCAGTAATTTTCCATAAGAACATAAAAGAGGAAATATTTTTAACCATTAGGTGGTTCTCTCTATCACTTTCTTTTCAAAGTTCTTTTGTTTTTCATTCTCTTTTCCATAGTACTAACATTAAGTTTTGTCCATTCCAGAAAAGTCCAGCACTTTCTGGGGAGGTTCTTGAGGTGGTGATTGGGTGTCAGCTGAACAGGAGATGGAAATGGGAGAGGGTCCCTAGAAAGAGATGGATTTTAGGGGAAGGCTGATCTATCTTTATTCAATTTTTCACAGAGTTCTGTGAACTGCCTGCTGACTCCGGACCATGTAGAGGCATCTTGCATGCCTTCTACTACCACCCAGTTCATCGTACATGCCTAGAGTTTATTTATGGTGGATGCTATGGGAATGCTAACAATTTTAAGACCATAGATGAATGCAAACGCACCTGTGCTGGTAAGTAGGGAAGGAGTTCCAGACTGGCCTTTTCATTGAAAAAGACTCGCTGTCTCTTAAAATTAGGCATAAGGTGGGTTCATGAAACATTGTGGTTCTCACAACAGGCGGTGATTGATTCAATAGAAGGGAATCTTTGCCACTCAGGTTGAACTCTCCAATTTCTGGTGTTCTCTTACACCTGTGGAATCCCACCCATGAATGGCTGTGTGGTGTCTCCTAGGCCTAGACATGGTCTGGGCACCCGGAGGTCTGTCTGGGGTCTTTCAGGCTCTCCTTGTGTCCATCAAAGGGAGAATTGATGTAAAGAAAAGGTGTTGTGATGCCAAAGCAGAAATTGGTATGGTGGGGCCGCTCTTCCTGATAGGTACCCATCCCCACTCTGTGCAAGCCAGGAGACAGACCCTCCATGTCCCTCTTCCACTGGCTCTTGACCTCTCCTCCTTCTGAAACACCATTGGTAGAATGGTGACCCCTCCCCAGGTCAGCTGCTGTTGGGCACTCTGTTGGAGAAGAGGGTGCTCCTGCCAGCCTGGTCAGGTTGCCAGAGGGGCAATGAGGACTTCCAGAGGAGAGGCCATGACTGAACCCCATGCTCACTTTTGGGCCAGCACAGGCCAAAACTGGTCCAAGCTCAGGGGGCAGGAAGGTCCACAGCTTCACCAGGGGTCTAGAGTGACAATCTCACACTTCTGGCTGTAACAAATGCTCCCTGTGCGTATTGGGGAGTACAAGTGAACCTGTCCTTCTCTGTGCTCCAAGCACTCCAAGCCTTGTGGTCTCCTAGAAAAAGAGGATGGGGAAAAGATGCTGGAGGTCATGTAGTCCAGGGGTCCCCAACCCACAGTCCATGGACCAGCACTGGGCCGTGGAGTGCCAGAAAGCTGCCCTAGCAAACAAGGGAAGCCCCATCTGTGGGATGCAGGCAGCATGCAAAACCACACCCCTTCCGGTCGGCAGGAAAACCTTTCCCCACGGAACCGGTCCCAGGTGACCAAAGGGTTGGGCCCCCCTGATCTAGTCCACCCTCCTTCCAGCGCAGAAATCCTCAGAGCTTTCTGGAGAGATTCTGTCCCACCTTTGCTTCTAACCCCCAGTGATAGAGCCTCACAAGTCCAGGGGGGAGGCTGCTGCCCCATTGCTCCCTGGCTGTCTCCCAGTTAGGCCATTCCTCCTGAATTTCAGCTTTGGGTTTCCATGGTTCTAAGATTAGTTGGGTGACGCATTGGAGGCAGTTCTGGGCAGAAACCTCATATCCAGATGTTTGTTTTTACAGCATGACCAATGAGGAGACCCTCCTGGATTGGATCTACAGTTCCAACTTGACCCAAAGACCCTGCTTCTGCCCTGGGCCACCCTGGAGACCCTCCTCCAAACCCCACCCTGGGCTCATTCCTTTTTCTCTGCAATAAAGCTTTGGTTCCAGCTGCCCTCTCTGTCTCCGGTGTCTCTTTCAGCCCCTTTGCGGGTTTCCCCTCCCCACCTTGACCTGTCTCTTCCCCCACCCTTTATGTCAGAGGAAGAGGGGCTGAGAGGCAGCACATTGATCCCCCATGTGGCTTTCCAGAGAGAAAGTGTGAGGGAAGCCTCTCTCGGAGGCTGAAATCCCTGAAACTCAAGGTAAGTCTGGGATGGACGCACAGACTCTGCTGTGGCTCCACACGGATGGTCTGGCTGGAGGCCATGAGGAGATCAGAGAAAGTTTTCTGCCTTTATTTAAATAAGTAGAACAGAAAGAGAAGAAGTGGAAAAAAAAACCCAGGAAAATAAAACAGGAGATCAGGAAAAAAAAGGGCTTCCCGTGCTTGTCCACGCAAAATCTTTTTTGCCTGCCACCTGTTCGTAAGGTATTTGTAACTTCTTCTCCTCTAAATGGATGGAGGGAGGGAGGCGATTGAAAGCAGGATCAAGGGTTTTGCGAAGGCAGGCGTGATGGTGAGGCCATCTATTGGGCTGGGACCTCTCCTAATAGATCTGTGTAGAAAGTCAGCACCCACCCCTCTCCTAGAAGAGTGAAATATTCTAGGAAATATTAAAAAGGCCGAATAGTATATTTCCCTGGATGAAAAGAGGAGAAACATGCTTTAAAGACAAAGCAGCTTCCTGCGGCTCCCTGCCCGCCCTTCAGCTCCAGGGTGATGGGATTAAGACCTGGCCCTCAGGAAATGGTAGAATTGCCCATCTCACCACCTGGCACCTGGGAAGATTGCATCAGCCAGCACTCAGGTGAAGCCCTGTGGTCCGGACAAAGCCTACAACGTTAGCTAAGACCCCCACCCCTGGGAGTCTGACAGCCAATGGGATACATTCCTTGCACAGGAACAGGAAACACTAAGGTGGGGTCCAACAGAGGGTATAAAACCAAGGGATTCTCAGCATCGCTTCCGTTTTTCGCCCAGGAGCTCCCACTTAGAACTGAACCCAGAAGGATAATTCTTCCAACATCTGGAAGGGACCTTGGAGGTCTTCTAGTCCAACCCCCTGCTCAAGCAGAAGGCCTTAGAGTAGACCATTCATGACAAATGGCTGAACAGTCTCTTCTTAAAAACTTCCAGTAATGAAACAACAACTACTTCTTCTTCTTCTTTTTAAATATAGTTTATTAATTTTTACAATTAAAACCAGTCACAATACATACACAAATAAGCAAAAGAAAGGAAAAGAAGGAAAAGAGGAGAGGAAGAGAGGGAAAGAATTTGGGAAAGGAAAGAAAAGGAAAGGGGGAAGAAAGAAAGAAGGAGGTTACAAGGTTAAAAGTATTCTTATTTTAACAGTTTGCAAGATCTTCTTTTGTTTTCATAACCTTAACTTGTGTCATATAACCACACCTGTTTTTTACTATATCGCTACCTCGTTATTATGGGTTGATACTTTTCTTTTATGCCTTATGATATATAATTTATCTTTGGTCAATCCAATTATACCAACAATTCTAGCTATCGTAGTATAGTGAAGTGTCTTTGTTTTTTAGCGCCAAAGTCAATTTATCCATTTCTGCGCATTTTGAGATTTTTTCAATAATCATTTCTTCTGATGGAGTTTGATGTTGTTTCCAGTGTCGAGCGAAGGCTAATCTGGCCGCTGTTAAAATGTGTATTGTTATGTATTTAGCTTTTTTGGAAATTTGCTTATCAAAAATCCCTAGTAGGAAGGACTCTGGTTTGTATTCGATCTGCTCTTTGGTGATTTCTTCCAACCAAGTTTTGATTTTCTTCCAATACTTTTGGGTTTCTGCACAAGACCACCACATATGGAAAAAGGTTCCTTCTTTTTTCCTACACTTCCAGCAATGCGGACTCATGTTGGGGTGCATCTTCGCTATCCTCGAAGGAGGGAGATGCCATCTATAAAATATTTTATAAAGATTTTCCTTGTATGCGGCCGATTTGGTAATCTTATTGTTTCTGCCCCAAACTTTCTCCCATTCCGCTAATGTGATGCTGCGCCCTACGTTCTTACTCCAAGCAATCATATTTCCTTTTACGATTTCTTCTTCTAGTTCTGTTTCTAATAAGTAATTATAAAATTTTGTTATGTTTTTTTTATTTGATCCTAATAAAATTTTATCTAATTGTTGCAATTTATTGTTGATTCCGAATTCTTTTTTGTCTTTTTTGTATCTGCTTTGAATCTGAAGATAAACCCATTGATCAATTTTTTGTCCTTGCTCCTGAAGTTCCTCCCTCGGTTTCAAATTTCCTTGTGGGTCCGGTAAATCTTTGTATTTAATCATTTTGGTAATTTCCAAATTGTTTGGGTGAATCATTGCCTCCATTGTTGAAATCCATACTGGTATTTTTGTGTAATGTTTTTTCCGTATTTTCCTCCAATTTGTTAATAGTGCGTCTCTGATTAAGTGTCTATGGAAGTATTTTTGATTGATTTTCCCTACATCCCATAAGAAAGCGTGCCACCCCCTTTGTAAATCATGGCCTTCTAAGAATAATATTCTTTTGTTGGTTAAGTTCACCCAATCCTTCAGCCAAACTAACGAAGAGGCCATGTGATATAACTCCCAATTTGGAAATGCTAGGCCTCCCCTGCTCTTCATATCCTGCATTGCTTTTACATGTATTCTGGGTTTTTTCCCTTGCCAAATAAATTTCAAGGTTATTCTATTGAGTTCTTCAAAAAAAAAAAATGTAATTTGATTGGGATCGTTTGGGATAGGTACAAGAATTTGGGGAGAATGTTCATTTTAATAGTAGCAATTCGGCCTAGTAGTGAAATTTGAAGTTTCCCCCACGATTCTAAATCTTTCTTTACCTGGTGTATCAGTTTATCATAATTGTTTTCTTTAAGTGTCTTACAAATTCCTAAGTATTTCACTTTCTTTGTCACTTGTATATGCATTATTTCTTCTAGTTCTATTTTCTGTTTTTCTGTTAGGTTTTTGGTCATTAATTTGGTTTTTTTAATATTTATTTTAAGTCCAGCTACTGCTCCGAATTTCTCTAATTCACTCATCAATTTTGGTCCCCTGTCTTTGGGTTCTTCAATAAAAAAAATCATGTCATCCGCAAATGCTTGCAATTTATATTCCTCTTTCTTAACTGTTAATCCCTTTATATCTGAATTCCGCCTAATTCGTGTTAATAATGTCTCTAATGCTAATATGAAGAGCAGGGGAGAGAGTGGACAACCCTGTCTCACTCCTTTTTCTATCTTTATTGGGCGAGTGCATTTCCCATTCACTATTATATTAGCTTGTTGTGTGTCATATATAGTTGTTATAATATTTTCAAATTTGGTGCCCAAATTCAAATTATAAATTTTTTGAATTAAAAATTGCCAATTTAGATTGTCGAAAGCCTTCTCTGCGTCTAGGAACGTAAGTGCTACTTGTTTCTCGGGGTGGGCTTCGTAGAATTCTAGTACGTCTAATACTATTCTTAAATTGTTCTTTATTTGCCTAGTTGGGAGAAATCCGTTTTGGTCTTCATGTATATACAAGTTTAAGATCCTTTTTAATCTGTTTGCTATAATAAGTGTGAATATTTTGTAATCAGTATTTAAAAGTGAAATCGGCCTGTAGTTATTTATATATCTGGGATCTGTATCCTCCTTCGGGATCAGCGAGATCAACGCCCCCCTCCATGAGTCCGGCATCCTGGATGCCAGTAAAACATCATTAAAGACTTCCACCATAAATGGTCCGATTTGATCTGCTATTGCCTTGTACAGCTCCCCTGGGATCCCATCTGGGCCCAGGGTTTTATTATTTTTCTGGTTCTCTATTGCTGATTTCAATTCCGATTCAGTAATGTCTTTATTTAGTAGTTCAGCCATTTCTTCCCCAATTGCCTTATCCTTTACTTCATCTAGATAATTCCTTATTCTATCTTCACTGACTTTCTCTCTTTTATATAAATCTTCAAAGTATTTATGAATGATTTCTTTTTTCTGTTCTATTTCCTGGTATGTATCTCCCTTGCTGTCTATTAACTGGTATATCAATCTCTTCTCTTTCTTTTTTTTTAAATTTATAAGATAGCCATCTTCCTGGCTTGTTGGCATGTTCAAAATAGGTTTGTCTGGTTAAGTTCAAATTCATAGTCATTTTCTCTTGATCAATTAAATTCAGTTTGTGTTTGGCTATACTTATCTGATTTTGCAGTTTGGGTTCTTTTGGGTTATTTTGTAGAAGGGTTTCTAGCTCCTTAATTCTTTGTTGTAATTTGTTTTGTTGGGAATATTTTTCCTTGTTTCTCTTGGCGTTATAAGAGATTGTTATGCCTCTTATAACCGCCTTCATCGTATCCCAAACATTTTGTTTCGTGGTTTCTCCATTGTCATTTTCTTTTATAAAAAAGTTCAATTCCTCCTTTATTTATTAATGTATTCTTTCTCTCTTATTAATTGAGTGTTTAAGGTCCATCTTTTCTTTGGTTTTGCCCTGCCCTTCCATATTACCTGTATTGGATTATGGTCTGCCCATTCGTTAGGCAAAATTTCCACTTCTTTTGTCTCGTTTGCTATTTCCCCACTCATCCATGCCATATCGATCCGTGTCCATGTTTGGTGGGGATTTGAATAAAATGTAAATTGTCTTTTTTCAGGATGTAATCTTCTCCATATATCTGTCAGATTTAGCTCTTTCATCATTTCCCTACAGATCTTGGGGAGCTCTCTCTTCCCCTTTTTATTCTTCCCGGCATTACTGTGATCTTTTTGGAAATCAGCAATGGAGTTGAAGTCCCCTACTGTGCAAATGTTTCTTTTTTGCAATTCAACCAATTTTCTATATAGGTGTTTAAAAAACTCTTTTTGGTTTCCATTTGGGGCATATATTACTACTAAAAGAATTGGAATATCATTAATCCAGATCTGCAAACCCAGAGTCCTTCCTTCTAAGTCCGACCATATTAGCTCAGATTTCAAGTCCTCTTTCACATATACAGCAATTCCCTTCTTTTTCTCCTCATCCGCTGGTGTGGTAAATAACTTTCCTAATTTCGGGCATTCTAAATATTTTTCATCCTTCTTCTTTATATGGGTTTCTTGCAGGCACGTTATATCTGCATTTTGTTTAATTAATTTAGATAATATCCTTTTTCTCTTAATTGTCGAATTTAAACCATTTATGTTTATTGATAGTAATTTTTCTTCTTCTCCCATCTATTTAGTTTTGTTTCGCTCTTTGTCGTGCAACAATTCCTCTCTCTTCTTGCGCTTGTGTTGATGTGGTTCCTTCTGTCTTTTGTTGTGGATAGATATTCTCTTGGTTTCCTACCATTCCAGTTCTATTTTTATGTCCACCATATTCTTCTTGAAAATTTGTGTCCAATTCTTCCCTACTACTTTGCTCCTGGGGGCCCACCATCCGTTCGTAAAAATCCTGGGCTTTTTCCATAGTGTCTATTTTGATTTTCCTCTCTTTCCATGACACTAACATTCCTTCTGGAATAAGCCATTTAAATGTAATTCTTTTTTGATTTAAATATGCTGCCAGAAATTTATAGTCACGCCTTTGTTCCCTTATTCTCCTCGGTATCTGTTTAAGAATCACAATTTCTTTCTCTTTGTAGGTTATTGTTTTATCTCTTGAGGTTCTATATATCATATCTCGAACACATCTTCTAGTGAATCGTATGTGTACTTCCCTGGAACATTTGTGGCGTCTTGCATAGTTTGTATTGACCCGGTAGACTTCATCAAACTGTTTTTGAATTTCATCTTTATCCATCTTCAATAAACCGGCCAGTATTTCTGCCATCAAGTATTCCAGGTCTTCTTCTTTTGATTCTGCCACATTTTGGAATCTTAGGTAACTTGCTGCCTTGTCCATTTCTAGGAGGACGAGGGAGTCTTCCATTTCTTTGCTCATGCTTTTGAGATCTTCATCCACCCTTTCTATTTCCCTTTCCATTCGTTCGGTTCTTTTCTCTACTTCTTTTATTATAACTTCATTTTTCTCCAAGGCCTGCTGCAACACCCCCACTTTATCCTCTACTTTGGAAATGTCCGCTTTCATTTCTGTCTTTAGTTTCCCCATTTCTTCCTTCAATTCATTAATATCTGCTCTTGTTTCACTGTGGTTTTTAGTCATTGTTTCTTGCAATCTTGTCAATGAGTCCTGTAAGGTTAGGAACATTGCTTGAATATTCGCATTCGAGATGCTAGTTTGACTTTGCTGTTGGTAGTGTTTCCTCTATTGTTTTTTGTGCCATAGGTGAAGTTGTTGCCAAAGTGGTCTTTATTGTGGGGTTAACCTTCCTACCAGATTTCAGAGCAGTGGTAGTTGTAGTAGTCATTTCCTTTAAAATTTGTTTTTGTTGTTGTACAATGCTAAATATATTATTCCAAATTGGCATTCAGTATTCCTAGTTCTGTAACTAAAATTGACCAAAATCTATCAATCTATTAAATAGCTATATTCTTAACTAATTAGTAAAGTGTATATATATTTCTCTAGTTTAACTTCAATATAAAGTAACCTTAACTACACAATATATTACATTCACAGATACACCCACACAATGAAATATAATATTGGTCTAGAGAGCTCTAAGATTGTTAAATAACTAATGCTTAATATTCTTACTGTCTCCCCTATATTCCCATTCAAATTATAACAATCTCTATTAATAATAACTTAACTGAATTAATTAATCCAATATTTTAACACTCTAATATTTCTTTACTAAATGTACATATTTATCAAGAGGAAATCAGAAAAAAAAGCAAGCATATTTCAACATAGCATACCATCAACAAGTAGAAAGGAAGAGAGGCTATTTTAGTAAGTATGTACACACAGAAAAGGGTAGAGGGAAAGAAAAAAGAAAAATCCAAAGACAAGAGTTTTTTGTTTCCGCTTTTCACTTTGGGAGCTTTCACTTCGAGCACGCCAGAAATGGCAAATGAAGATTTGCTGAGTAACAGCTGCCAGTAAGCAATGTTCCCACTCGATTAAAGACTTCCTCTTTTACTTATATTTTAGTGTTCTTTAAATCAATTGTTCTGATCTTCTTCAAATAGAAAAAGGAACTGTCTCCTCTGCTAGGACCAGTTCTCAATTTTCCCAAAGTTTATAGATTAGATTGTGTCCCTTCAGACAGATCTGTTACTTTGTTGTAGCCACTTCAACGTTCTGGATACCGCCTATGGTGCCGCTCTGTCTTTCCCCCCGATCGGCTTCGTTCTGCTTCTGGCTCCGATTTAATAGCTTCAATCCAAATGTTAGTGATAATAGAGTCTTTTTAATCGCTCCCCCGTGCTAGTCTCCAGACTTCCAAAGTTCTCTTTACTTCTTTTTTATTTCCAACTCTCTTCTGCCTGCCGAGCTCCTTCACTTTCACTAGACCGATTCTCTTGTAGCCGCTTTCTCTTAGAGCTCACAGCAGGCATTCACACAATATATAACAGCCTGAAATCAGTCTATTGTCAGTCAAATATCTTCTCTGCCACTATCTTTAACCACAACTCTCTTTCCCCGCAAGCTTGCAAACTTTCACTCACCCTTTCCTTCCCATCGGTGGCAGTCCGGACTTCGGAGCCTCCATTGGCAGGAGGCTGTTCTTGATCATTGGGCTCTGGAGGGCTTCCTCTTCGTTGCAGGGGGGTTGCTTTCCCCACACTGCAGCCCGAGGTTCCCCCACACCGGCACAGGTCTCTCCGAGACTCGAGCACCCTGAAAGATCGCACCAAACTCAAGAGAAGGATGGCTAGAACCGCAAGTGGATTTCTGCCCCTCTGACCGTCCTTGCCTCGCCACCAGAAGTCCAGCAACAACTACTTCTGGAGGCAATTTGTTCCACTGGTTAATTGACCTCATAGTTAGGAAGTTTCTGCTTAATATCAGGTTGTTTCCAGGGTGATTTGGAGAATAAGTTGACCCCCTCCTCTTTAGGGCAGCCTCTCAAATACTGGAAGGCTGCTATCATGTCTCCCCTAGTCCCTCTTTTCTTTGGACTAGCCAAATCCAAATCCTGCAACCGTTCTTCATAGGTTTTAGCCTCTAGGCCTTTGATCAACTTAGTTACTCTTCTCTGCATATTTTTGTAATGTAGTGACCAAAACTGGATGCAGGATTCCAAGTGTGGCCTTACTAAGGTTTTGTAAAGCAGTATTGATACTTCATGTGATTTTGTTATTATGCCTCTCTTTATAAAACCTAGGAATGTATTAGGTTTTTTTTTGTTGTTGCTGCCACACACGTCTGGCTCATGTTTAAGTGATCATCTACTAGGACTCTGAGCAGTGGTAGGATTCAATTTTTTTTTACTACCGGTACTGTGGGCGTGGCTTGGAGGGCGTGGCAGGGGAAGGTTAGTGTAAAATCCCATTCTCTCCCTACCATATAACCTGTTTTCCAGCTCTGTTCTCCTGGGCAGGGCAACCAAAGAAGACCCAGCTGATCAGTTGGGACTCAATGGGAGGCAGAGAAGAGATGGGGTTGGCGGGGCCAGTCAGAGGCTGGATTTGCCGGTTCTCTGAATTACTCAAACTTTCCACTACTGTTTCTGTAGAACCTGTCAGAACTGGCTGAATACCGACTATACAAGGAAAAGGAATATTAGGAAAAGGCAAGCCACTAAGGTTCTAGAAGATGAGCATAAAAGACTTGAAAAAGAGCTATAGGAAACACCACAGAAAAAGGACATTAAGCTAAAAATGGATATAATTAAACACAAAATGGGTCAAATAGAGAAAGAAGAATTAGCACAGAAAATTAGAGGTGCTAAACAGAACTATTTTGAAGATGCAAACAAACCAGGTAGATGGTTAGCATATACATTGAGAAAAGAGAAAGAATCAAGGAAAATATTGCAGTTAATAGATGATCAAGGCCAAGTTTGCCATGGTAACAAAGAGAAGAGGGAAATTATTCAAGATTTTTATGAGAAATTATATAAGCAAGAGAATATTGATGAGGAAAGAGTCAAGCAGTATTTACAGAATGCTAATTTACCTAAGATACCTAAAGAGACTAAAAAATGTTAGAAAGCAATATAACAATGATGGAGTTAACTGAAGCACTTAAGAAGCAAAATAATGGAAAGGCACCAGGCCCAGATGGACTTCTGGCAGAATTTTAAAAAACACTATAAGAATCCTTGAACCTTCCGTTGCTAGAAGTTATGAATGAAGTTATGTTAAAGAAGAAGATACCTAAATCATGGTCAGAAGCCTATATTACAATTATTCCAAAAGAAGAGGCTAATCCATTGCAAATTATGAACTATAGACCTATTTCTTTACTAAATGCAGATTATAAAATTTTTGCTTCAATATTGGCAGAAAGACTTAAAAAATATTTAAATAACTTTATTCATTCTGACCAAAATGGATTTCTGCCAAAGAGACAAATCAAAGACAATATGAGAGTAATTTTGGATACTTTGGAATACTATGAGGCACACCCTGAAAAACGAATGGTTTTGATATTTCTAGATGCACAAAAGGCATTTGATAACGTGAACTGACAATTCATGTTATTATTGTTGGAACAGATGGGTTTTGCCAGAAAATTTATTCAAGCAATAAAAGTCATTTACTACAAGCAAACGGCAAAGGTAATGACAGAGGGAGAATTGACGGACTCTATTAATATAAGAAAAGGAACAAGACAAGGGTGCCCACTATCACCTTTGCTATTTGTGTTAACTTTGGAAGTGTTAAACAGAAATATTAGAGATGAAAAGAGTATAAAAGGAATGAAACTTAAAAAGGAAGAATTTAAATTGCAAGCCTTTGTGGATGACTTGGTTTTTATCTTAGAAGACCCTTTAGAAACAGCACCAAAATTATTGGAAAAGATAGAGGCATATGGCAAGGTGGCTGGTTTGAAAATAAACAAAGATAAGACAAAGATTTTGACAAAAAATATGCTATCAAGACAAAAGGAAGAATTGGCAGATCTACTGAAAATTCAAGTCACGAATAAGATTAAGTATTTGGGGATATATCTGACAGCAAGATGCAGTACATTAAAAGAGAACAATTATATTAAATTTAAACAGCAGATAGCGTTAGACTTGGCGAAATGGGAAAATCTACAATTGTCATTAATAGGGAGAATTTCAACAATCAAGATGAATATATTACCCAGAATTTTATATTTGTTCCAAACAATTCCAATTAGGCTTGGAAAAGACTATTTTGAAGACTTAAATAAAATTGTGTTGAAATATATATGGCAAGGTAAGAAAGCGAGAATAAAACTTTTGCAAGATGCTAGAATTAGAGGAGGATTTGGTTTGCCTAATTGGGAGTTGTACTACCAAGCTGCAAACTTGATGTGGGTCAAGGAATGGATAACATTAAGAAATACTAGATTGTTGACATTAGAAGGAGATGATCTGTTGTTGGGATGGCACACTTTTTTATGGTATAAGGGAACCAAAATACAGGGGTATTTTAGAAGACATCATATACTGTGGTTAAATTGGGAGAAGATTAAAAGACAATGTTATTTGAAAATTCCAGTCTGGTTATTGACTATTGAAGCATTTTCCTATCCTATAATATATAAGAAGGAACAAACAGTTAGATATGGGGAAATATTGAATGAAAAGAGTGAACTTAAATCTATACAAAAACTAGAGGAACAAGGTATAAAGATGAGTTGGTTTTGATATGCGCAAATACATTCAAGGTATGATAAAGATTTTAAAACAGAAGGTTTCTATGATAAATTGACTGACTTAGATAAGATTTTGACAGATAAACAGAGACTTTTGGCAAGGACTATAACAGAAAAATTCAACTCTTAATAAAACAAAGATAACAGATTAAAGAAATGGAAGAAATAAGCAAAGAATTTAAGTCAGAACTGCAAACAGTATGTTAAAAGAAATAATGAGACTGTTAGACATAATTGCTGGTAGTGGCATTGCAGCTCGCAGAAGAACAAAGAAAGGCGAGAGAGGATGAGTTAAACAAGAAAGACAGCAGCCCAGATGAATACAGAGAACAAAGGCCATTGCCAAAAGACATTAAAGGACTTAAAATAGAGACATTGATGACAGAGACAACAAATAAAAGAGAAAACACTTCCAAGACTAAGCAGAAGAAGAAATTATACAAGAAGAACCCCCCCAAAAAAAAAGAACTGAAAAGGATGGGGAAAAACATGGCTGATAGGCAGAGGGAAATAAAAATAATATTAGAAAAAAGAAGAAAGACCGGGGAAACCTAGAAAAGGGAAAGCTGGCTAAAATTAAAAGAAATGATATGGCCAAGAGGTTTAGATATAAGGGTTAGGGATAATGTAAGGGGGATACCAAATGGGGATGTATGTTGGTATTTTAGATTGGGGAAATGATAAGTTTAAAGCTTGCTGGGAAATTTCTTATGATTGTATCACATATATATATATATATATATATATATATATATATATATATATATATATATATATATATATATATATATATATATGTGTGTGTGTGTGTGTGTGTGTGTGTGTGTGTGTGTGTGTGTGTGTATATATATATATATATATATATATATATATATATATATATATATATATATATATATATATGTTTTCTTAATTATGTTCGGTGGTTGGTTTTCCCATTGTAGTTTCAGCAGAAATCATCAGGCTTCTGTTAGCCTATACAGAACCTGATGATGGCAGATGAGATTCTTTTGAGAGCCTATATATATAATATATATATATATATATATAATTGGATAAAATTATGCTGTTTTGAACCCTTTCTTTTGAGGTTTAAAAAGGGAATGGAAATTTATCAAAACATATAGATAAACTTTGGCGAAGTATAAAGAAAGAAAAAACATGATTACTAATGATATATAAGAAATTGAAGATAAAATGAGAGATATTGAGAAGCTATTGTAGTGATTTTTGAGGGTTTTTTAAATATATATATACATTTTAAAATATACAGTTGATTATTTAATGGATAATAGAAATGTATAATGAGAATACTTTATTTTGATTAAAGCAGGGGAATGAAAATTTATTAAATTAGATAGACTGAGGGGATATACCATGTGGATCCTAATATATTGGTTTTGTTTTATTTTTACTCTTTTTAGATTGTTTATTATATATCAGCCTAGAGAACATTAAGGATAATTATGATGTGTAATGTAAAATAAAGTAGGTGGTAAGCTGAAAATGGAAATAATAGGGGATAAAGAACTGAAAATTTATGTGTGGATGAAAACATATTGAATTAATGAATGCAAATGGAAACTTTTTTAAAGGTGAGTGAAATGGATAATGATAAGAGGTGATATTATATAAGATTGATGGAAATGAAAGTTTGACTATGTATGTTAGGTATAACATTGATACCAAATATGGTTTGGGTGAATAAATATATAAAACTTAGATATCATGGTTTAAGTGCTTATCACTTTAAGCACAATGCAGCAGGCAATTAGCCGATTAAGGGTGCGGTTAGAAGTTACAATATAAGGAAGCATTAGAAGCTGGAAAGCTTACTGTGTGTTACTGCGACTAACTGTGTGTTACTGCGACTAACTGTGTCTTACTGCGACTTACTGTGTGTTACTGCGACTAACTGTGATTACTGACTGTGAGTGCCTGTGACTGAACTGTTCTTGTTTGCTACTGTTTGCTGATTTACTGCGTAATTCTACTGTTCTACTGTTTGAACTTCTTGTTGAATATCCAGCGTTTGTTTCTCTGGAGAGTGAAACCGGAGGAGGAGAAGATATCTTTATCGGCTGATAAAGATATTGTAAGGACTCTTAACTTGGACTGTAATAGTGAGTCTTACTGGATGGAAATACTGTGAATGACTTAATGGACTGAATGACAATGCTTTAAACTCTGAATGGATTAAAAACTATTTAAACTACAAACAGTGTTTGTGTTCAGTGTGTGTATACTCTGGGGCCCTTCCACTCTCGTTTGGCTGCCTGGCTTGACTACTGCTGCAATACTCTGCTAGGGATTAATCCCCAAAACCCTAACATTGGTTATGGGCCCAGCAGCATAGTCTAACTAACCAGGATATAGCAGAGAGAGTTGGTCTGAGTTGCACATTACTGTAAAAACAAACTGTTTTAATTAGTTTAAAATAGTCAAAATATCTGAAGAGCAATGGCACAAGTAAATTTGTCACAACTGTCCATGATATCCAGGCTGGATGGAACAAACTATGTTTCATGGTCAATGAAATGTAGTTTACTTCTACGCAGAGAAGGATTGTGGGACATTATAGCAAACCCACCAGATGTGAGTAGCTGGGATCCTGCTAATGATGATGATAAAGAAAAGTTACAAGACTTTAAACTGAAGAATGAGCAGGCTTTATGCATCATAGGACTGACTCTCTGTGATCAGCAGCTTGTCCATATTCGTGGAGAAGAAAATGCTGCAAACTGCTGGGAGAACCTCAGGAAGATTTATGTTCGGGACAGTGTAGGAGCACATATAAATCTTACACGGAAGCTTTTTCGAACGCATCTTCAGAGGAATGGAGATATGTTAGTTCATGTAAACTGTATGAAGAGCATTTTTCAAGAATTGCAAGAAAAAGAGCTTATATTTAATGAACTGCATCAAGTCTACATAATATTATCTTCATTAGATCAAAGCTATGATGACTATGTGACTTCGTTAGAGGTATTGCCAAAAGAAAGCCTCTCATTAACCGAGATTACAGGCAGGCTATTAGAAGAAGCCAGAAGAAGGCGTGAGCGTGACGAGCTGAGAGAAGATAAGAAAGAAGAGAAATTATCTTCAAAGCTTGAAAGAAACCAGCAAAGCAAAGTACAGCACCTGGAAGAAGAGAATTTATCTTCAACAGCATACACAATTAAAAAGTGTTTTAATTGTGGAGGCAGAGGACATCTGGCAAGGTTCTGCAAAAAGAGAAAAAGCCAGAATATAAAAAAGCCAAAGAAAGCATTTGAACTAGCCACGTTTAGCAACTCTGATGTGAAGAATGATATATGGGTGGTTGACAGTGGCGCATCCCACTGCATGACAAGAGATAAGACTAAATTTATAAAAATGTCTACAAGTTCTCAACATATATCTCTTGCAAACGGTTGGAACCTTAAAGCTAAAGGTCAAGGTTTTGCACATTGTCCGTGCATAAACCAGGATATAAAAATGTTGTATGTACCACAACTAAAGTTTAATTTGCTTTCAGTAAGGGTATTAGATAAATTAGGTTATGTAATTACTTTTAAGGATAATAATTGCATAATTGAAAAAGATAACAAAAGGGTAACTGCAGCTTTAAATGGAACATTATATGTCTTAGATAATAGTAAGAAAGGGGAGGCTCAGACTGTATTTAATAATATAAAGCCTCATGAAGAATGTATCCATTTATTGCATAGGCGTTTGGGGCATGTAAATTTTAAAATGCTAAAACGTACAGTTGAGTTATCTGAAGGAATAAGGTTAAAACCTTGTGATAAATATTTGCGTTGTAATGTTTGCTGTGAAGATAAGAGCAAGGTATTGCCTGCAAATAGGCTAAATGGTTTCAAAACAAAAGAACCTTTAGAAGTGGTATTTGCAGACATCATAGGTCCAAAGAAACCCAGTATGGGGGGTGCTAAATATATACTGAGCATTATGGACCATTATTCTAGATATGGGTTTTGCTATTTAATGAAAAGCAAAACTGAAACATATCAACATTTTTTCAATTGGCTTAGGTTTGCTGAAAGAAAGTCTAAACGGCAACTGATAACCCTGGTGACAGATAATGGTACGGAATTTATTAATAACAAATTCCAGAACAGACTTAAGGTAGCTGGAATAGAGCATAAGAAGTCTGCTCCATACAGGCCAGAACATAACGCTTTTATTGAAAGAAGAGGCCAAACACTACAGGCAATGGTTAGAACAATGTTAAATGATTCTGGGTTACCTGATTCTTTGTGGGGGGAGGCTACAATGTGTGCTAATAACATATTGAACAACGTTGTTAATAAAACAACAGGTGAAATACCCTTCACCAGGTGGCATGGCAGGAAACCTGACCTAAGTTACCTGCACACATTTGGTGCACCAGCATGGGTGCATATTCCTGCACAACTCAGAAAAAAAGGGCAACATAGAGCTAAAAGATTTTTCTTCGTTGGTTATCAGGCAAACCATAGGGCATATAGATTTTGGGAGAAAGGCACATCTAAAGTGTTATGTAGTGCTAGTGCCCAATTTCTAGAACATGAAGGATGGGAGAAATTAGAACAGGATGCCAATAAAGATGTAATTATTGAATCCTATAGAAATCCCATTAGTTATCCCTGTAACTTTAAAAATAAAGTAAAGAGACAAATACAGGATGAAATAGTGCCCATAAAGGAAGAAACAGATTCAATAGCTGAACAGGATGAGGAAGATGAACAGGTAGTAGTTCAACAAAGTCCTCCTGTAAGCCCTGTAATTCCCAGAAGAACTACACGTATATCTAGACCGCCTGATAGGTACCAGGCTAACACAGTGTGCCAGATTAATCAAGTTCCTAATTCTGTTGAAGAAATTAAAAAGTATCCTACTAAGGAAAAAGAAAGTTGGTATGCAGCAATGAATAAGGAACTGAATTCATTAAGAGATATGAAAGTGTATGAGAATGCCAAATTACCTGTAGGTAAGAAATCCATTGGCTGCAAATGGATTTTTAAGGTAAAAAACAGATAAAAATGGTAATTTAATCCATAAGGCAAGGTTAGTAGCCCAAGGTTTTAGGCAGAATGTCAATGACTACGATGAGGTGTTTGCACCTAGTCTTAAGGCAGCAACCTTTAGGGCAGCTTTAGTGTGGGCAGCTAGTAAAAACTATATAGTTAACCATCTAGATGTGGAAACTGCTTACTTGCACGCCCCATTAAAACATACTATTTATATGAAAAAACCTGTTGGTATTAAAAGTGAAAATAAGGATAATAATGATTGTTGGTTGTTAAAGAAAAGCCTCTATGGTCTTAAACAATCAGGCTATGAATGGAACCAGTATATTGTAAAGGAACTAGACAATATAGGATTTAAAGCTGGTTTAGCCGATCCATGTCTGTTTAAGAGGGAGACAAATGGGAAA
Organism: Notechis scutatus; assembly: GCF_049901735.1. Classification (NCBI taxonomy): domain Eukaryota; kingdom Metazoa; phylum Chordata; class Lepidosauria; order Squamata; family Elapidae; genus Notechis; species Notechis scutatus. The sequence continues at coordinate 1,139,820 of NC_142011.1, read as the reverse complement.
GTATCATTATTATTACTATTCACAGATGACATTGCATTGATTACTGAAACTAATGATGAAGCAAATAAAATAATAGCATCATTAGGAAAGAGAATAAAGATCAAGCAATTAGGGAGATAAAGAAGTATCTCGGTTTGAATATAAAGAAAACACAGAAAGGTTTTAAGATATCTCAGGAAGATAAGATAAGCAAATTGCTAAAAGATTACAAGATGGAGCTTTGTAAGCCGGCTAAGACTCCAATGAGTCAGGAGTTTAGCAACACTGATGAACAAAGCCCGGAGTTTGATAAGGTGATTTATCAATCTTTAATTGGTAGTTTGAGTTATATTAGTAATTGGTCTAGACCAGATATATCGTACTGCGTGAATCAGTTGGCTAGATTCAATTCTGCACCATGTGAAAGACACTGGATAGCAGCTAAGAGGATATTAAGATATCTTAAAAAGACAATGAATTATTCATTGTATTTAGAACCAAAGGGTGATTTAATTCTGAGTGCTTATGCAGATGCTAGCTTTGCATCAGAAAGAGACACTAGAAAGTCGACTTCAGGAACAGCCATAATGCTGGGTAAGACATTAATAGGCTGGAAGTCAATAAGACAACAGCATATAAGTTTGTCTACTATGGAGGCAGAATTCTCCTGTTTATCTTTGTTATGTACAGAATTAATAATGTATAAACAAATGTTAATTGATATAGGTATAACTGTGGATTATCCTATAATTATACATGAAGATAATCAGGCAGCAATTCAAATGGCCACAAATATTGCAGTAAAAACAAGGAGCAAACATACAGATCTAAGATACCTAAACGTGAGACAATCTGTAAGAAGTAAGATGATTCAGCTAGAGTACTCTATGTCGGAGGACAATTTAGCTGATAATTTTACTAAAGCCCAAGGTGCCAGTAAACACCAGGAGAGTTGTGAAAACTATGGGGTTAGATTGTAAAGGTATTATATATTTATTTCACCCAAAAGGGGAGTATGTTAGGTATAACATTGATACCAAATATGGTTTGGGTGAATAAATATATAAAACTTAGATATCATGGTTTAAGTGCTTATCACTTTAAGCACAATGCAGCAGGCAATTAGCCGATTAAGGGTGCGGTTAGAAGTTACAATATAAGGAAGCATTAGAAGCTGGAAAGCTTACTGTGTGTTACTGCGACTAACTGTGTGTTACTGCGACTTACTGTGTATTACTGCGACTAACTGTGATTACTGACTGTGAGTGCCTGTGACTGAACTGTTCTTGTTTGCTACTGTTTGCTGATTTACTGCGTAATTCTACTGTTCTACTGTTTGAACTTCTTGTTGAATATCCAGCGTTTGTTTCTCTGGAGAGTGAAACCGGAGGAGGAGAAGATATCTTTATCGGCTGATAAAGATATTGTAAGGACTCTTAACTTGGACTGTAATAGTGAGTCTTACTGGATGGAAATACTGTGAATGACTTAATGGACTGAATGACAATGCTTTAAACTCTGAATGGATTAAAAACTATTTAAACTACAAACAGTGTTTGTGTTCAGTGTGTGTATACTCTGGGGCCCTTCCACTCTCGTTTGGCTGCCTGGCTTGACTACTGCTGCAATACTCTGCTAGGGATTAATCCCCAAAACCCTAACAATGTACAAGTGTTGTAATCTGGAACAATGTTGGTCATGTGAAGAGATGTGTAAAAATAAAAAAATAAAAAACTTTTTGGGAAAAAAAAGAAGATTACTGGGCCTAAGACAGAACCTGTGGACAATTAAAATAAACACACTGCCAAAAATATTGTACTTATTCCAAACAATTCCAAGAAGACTGAAAAAAAATATTTTGAAGACTTAAATAAAATGATGATGAAATTTATCTGGCAAGGGAAAAATGCAAGAATTAAGATAAAATTATTACAGGATACAAGGTTGAGAGGGGGTTTTAGATTACCCAATTGGGAATTATACTATCAAGCAACAATATTGATGTGGATGAAGGAATGGATTGTATTGAAAAATGCCAGATTATTAACATTAGAGGGGCATGATTTACAATTGGGTTGGTATGCATTCTTATGGTATAAAGAAAGTAAGGCACATGGATATTTTAGGAGACATTACATTAGAGATGCTTTATTAACTGTATGGGGAAAAATAAGAGACTATCATTATATGGAAATACCAGTCTGGTTATCAACATTAGAAGCTTTTACATATCCACAGCTATTTTAAATGGAAAATATAATTGGATATGAAGAAATTCTAAATGAAAAGGGTGAACTCAAAACAAAGCAAGAATTAGATTTACAAGGGATAAATATAAATTGGTATTCATATTTGCAAATACATACAAGGTATGAAAAAGACATTAAGATGACTAAGTTTAATAAAGAATTGACTGAATTGGATAAAATCCTAACAGGCACCGAAGAGAAGTAATAACTCTTTACTTACTGACTCTCAATACTACTTCATTACTTTCATTATCTCAAAACATAACTTTCTACCTCAAGACCTGTATCAAAGATTAGATAATCATATCTCCAAATCAATTTCTTTAAAATAATTAATTTTTATCAAATGATTAATTGATTTATTGTTTTATTGATTAGTATGATTGAGTGTTTAGTGCATATAGTGTGATTACTGAATATCTGATTAGTAAAATCAGTGATTTAGTGAATTTAATTGACCAGTGTGTTTAGTAATTACTGTAATAAATTAGGCTGTTTGTTGCTTAGCAAAATTATTTTATTAGAGTGATTTGAATAACCAATTGATTGGTTGATTCATTTTTAGTCATAAGTAACCTTACTTTTGATTTGTTCTCTAACATATCAATTAACAATTATTAATTACCAACATTCATTAAGTAACTGTCTACCAATCACATTAACTAGCTATTGTAATTGTTTAGTGTGCTATTGCCATTGACCATGCCAGCCAAAAACTCCAAACCAAAACAAAAGAAAAATATCTCTACCAATGACCTCCCAGACTCCTGTACATATTTCAGATGTCTTGAAACCATCAATGAAAGTGAAATTTACATCAAATGCTGCCTATGCGACAATCTAGCCCATCCTGCCTGCTTAAACGGAAACAAAAGCCTAGCTGATATGGTTAAAAATTCAGATACATTCTTTTATCTATGTCCATCATGTTCTCCTAAGCTAAACAAACTGAGTACCCTACCTGACAGAGTTGAAAGCATAGAACCACTCATTCACTCAATAGAAGAACGCTTAGCAACACATTTTGAAACAACTATACAAGCAAGCCTAATCTCTCTTGAAAAAAAAAAATACAGCAAAGATAAGTGATAACCTATCAGCTCAAAATCAAATCCCAAAACAACCACAACCACTACCCCAACTACAATCACAACTACAACCAAAAATAACCATCAAACCACAGCTACAAACAATTACTATCCCTTCTAATAGTTCAACAAATTATATCTCCTTACTCATCAAACACATCATGGAACGTGAACAGAAACGTCCAAATGCCATCTTATTTGGTCTCGAAGACACCATCAGATGACATCACCAAAGTTCACGATATCATAAGCAACTCAAATATAACAAACATCTCTCCTGAAGATATCATTGAAATAACCAGAGGTGTCCCTGGTTACAAATACAATGACGGCACTGTGGCCCCCTAGATTTTGTAGAGTTGTGTTAGTAACTGATAGTCACCTAACAGTTGGGTTGGAAATATATAAACCAGGAAAGACATGTAATACTGTCTCTTTAAGGGAATGCTAAAATTGTAATTGGGTGTGGTTCCTCAAACGGCCATAAGATGGAGCCAGAAACCTGGGTTGTTCTGTTGCTGTTAGTTCTGTTGTTGCTAGATGTTCTGATGTTTGCTGTTTTGGGTTCCTGCATTTTTCCTAGTGACTGTTGCTGATCGTTGTTCTTCTTGGATTGCTGTAAGTCTGTTACTGAACTCTTTATGATATTGGACTTTGTTATTTGGATTATCCCTGGACTGAAAACTGACTGCTTTAACCGTGAATGACTTGGACTGTTTGTTGGACTTTGCTTAACCATTTACTGGAAGTAATACCTATATTTTACTATTCAGTGTATCTGTGTGCTGGTCGTGTGTTATTCAACATCACTCTCACTACGTCTCCCTGTGTGCACTCATTCTCCTAACAGGGAATTACCTCAACCCTGGTTATGGGCCTATGCCATACCAGGCTCAGTTTTGTGAGAGTTGGTGTGAATACACAGTACCGTATACAGACAGCTGTTTACTGTTTAATTGTGGGTTACTGTCCTGGTAAAGATGGCACAAGTCAACAAGTCTATCACCGATAACCCGGTTGGATGGAACAAACTATGTTTCCTGTTCTATGAAGTGCAGTCTACTTTTGCGTAGAGAAGGGTTATGGAATGCAGTTCAGGATCCACCAGATGTAAATGCTTGGGATCCAGATGATGAGGATGATGCCAAGAAGTTAGCTGACTTTAAACGAAACAACGAACGAGCTCTTTGTATAATTGGACTAACACTGAGTGACCAGCATCTAGTCCATATTCATGGAGAAGAGTCTGCTGCTAGGTGTTGGGAGAATTTGAAGAGGATTTATGTTTGTGACAGTATAGGTGCACACATACATCTTACATGTAAACTGGAAGCTGGAGATATGTTAGCTCATTTAAACTTCATGAAAAGAACTTTTCAAGAGGTACATGAAAAGGAACTGATTTTTTCAGAGCTGCATCAGGTTTACATCATTCTTTCCTCATTGGATAAAAGTTATGATGATTATGTATCTTCACTGGAAGTCCTGACCAGAAATGAACTGACATTGACTGACATAACCGGATGATTGTCAGAAGAGGCAAGAAGAAGGTAGGATAGAGACCAACTGAGAGAGAAACAACCACAAGAAGAGGATTTGTTTTCAACTGCCTATATTGTTAGGAAACGTTTTTCTTGTGAGGCTAGGGGACATATATTGTATAAGAAGGGCAAATGACAGAATACTGGTAATCACCAGAAGGCTAAGAAGCATGTTAATTTAGCTATGTCTAGCAATTCAACTGTAAACCATGATTTGTGGGTAGTTGATAGTGGAGCATCGCAGTGCATTACTAGAAATAGAGAGAGGTTTGTAAAGATGTCCACAAGTAAGCAACAGGTATCATTAGCAAATGGATGGAAAATGAAAGCATCTGGTGAAGGTACTGCATATTGTTCATGTGTAAATAAGCATTTACCTATGTTATATGTACCTAAACTGAAATTTAATTTGTTATCAGTAAGGACTTTAGTTAATATTGGTTATGCAGTAACCTTTAGGGGAGATAACTGTATAATTGAGAAAGAGGGTAAAAGTGTTACTGCTACTTTAAAGAATGATTTATATGTGATACATGATGACCAGTTGCAGATGGCTAACTCAGTTTATAACAATGTTAAGCCACATGGCAAATGTATACATTTACTGCATAGACATCTGGGGCACATTAATTTCAAAATGCTCAAAACAAAATTTCTTTAATTGGCTAAGATTTGCAGAGAGAAAAATGAAATGTAGGGTAATGACTTTAGTTACTGACAACAAGACTGAGTTTATTAATAATAGATTCAAAATGATGTTAAAATTGGCTGGTGTTGAGCATAAGCGTTCTGCACCTTACAGGCCACAACTTAATTCATTTATAGAACAAAGAGGGCAAACGTTACAAGCTATGGATCACACTATGTTATCTGATTCAGGTTTGCCTGAAACACTGTGGGGTGAGGCCATAATGTGTAGCAACCATGTTTTAAACAATGTGGTGAATTGCCATTCACTCGTTGGCATGGCAGAATGCCAAATTTAAGTTATTTACGCACATTTGGAGCTCCAGCATAGATACAGTATTCCCTCACAAGTAAGACTGAAAGGGCAACATAGAGCTAGGAAATTATTTTTTGTAGGTTACGAGGCCAACCATAGATCGTTTAGATTTTGGGATCAAGGCACAGGTAATGTTTACTGCAGCACTAGTGCTAAATTTCTTGAGCACGTTGGGTGGCATAAACTGGAACAGGAATACAACAATGATGTTATTATTGACACCCAAGTAGTCCCTAATGATGAAATAGTTAAACCATCAATAGCCATTAAACAGGAAGAACAGGAACAGGATGAGGAGGAAGAACAGGAGCAGGTGGAACAGGAGAGTACCCCAGTAAGCTCTGTATTACCTAGACATTCAACCCGAGTAACATGACCACCTGATAGATATCAGGCTAGTGTTGTATGCCAAGTTAATACAGTTCCTGGTAACTATAGTGAACTGAAACTGTATCCTGCTAAGGATCAGTCTGCTTGGCAGAAAGCAATGGATAAGGAACTGAAATCCTTACAAAGGTTGGAGGTTTACGAAAATGTCAGGTTACCACCAGGTAAACATACTATAGGACATAAGTGGATTTATAAACTTAAGACAGGTGTGGATGGGACTGTTACACATAAAGCCAGGTTAGTAGCACAAGGGTTTAATCAGACAGCCAATGACTATGATGAGGTGTTTGCGCCTCGTCTGAAGGCCACTACATTATGAGCAGCATTAGTTTGGGCAGCTAAGAAGAAATACATTATAAATCATTTGGATGTAGAGACGGCATATCTGCATGCACTGTTGCAATACACTATGTATTTAAAGAAACCTTTAGATAGGTTAGATAAACCTTTAGACAAAAATGTTTAGGTTAGATAAACCTTTAGACAAAAATGATAATACATCTGATTGCTGGAGATTGAAAAAGAGTCTTTATGGCTTAAAGCAATCAGGATATGAGTGGAACCAGTGTATCGTTAAGGAATTAACTAAGATAGGCTTTGTAGCAGGCATGGCTGATCCATGTTTATTTAAAAGGGAAAGTGATGGTGTAGTTTCATTGTTGCTATTGTTTACTGATGACATAGCATTAATCACCAAAACTGAGCAAGAAGCTACTGAAATAATTTCACTGTTAGAAAAGAAATTTAACATAAAACAGTTAGGTGAAATTAAACAATATCTTGGTTTAAAGATAGATAAAACCAGGGGAGGATACAAAATCTCACAGGCAGATAAAATTAACCAATTACTAAATAATTTTAAAATGGAAATTTGTAAGCTGGCTAAAACACCGATGAGCCAGGAGTTTAGCCACAGTGATGTTCAAAGTCCTGTTTTTGATAAGAACATTTATCAGTCTTTGATTGGTAGCTTATCTTAAATCAGTAATTGGTCGAGGCCAGATATAGCATACAGTGTTAACCAATTAGCTAGGTTTAACGCTGAGACAACTGAAAGGCACTGGCAAGCTGCTAAACATGTGTTAAGATATCTGAAACAGACGATGCATCATGCCTTATATTTGGAGCCTAAGGATGAACTAAGTTTAACTGCATATGCTGATGCAAGTTTCGCTACAGATGTTAATACACGTAAATCAACATCAGGTACTGTAGTATTAACACATTCTTTGGCTCAGTATTTGTAAACAGCAATGGATCATGCCCAGTATTTCCTAGTCAAACCAAAGACAACTACAATGATCTAATACATATCGATTTTACAGAAGACAATGTTGAAAAAGCACTACACAATCTAAAATCATCTCTATCTATTGGACCAGACAGAATATGTGCCTACTTCTTAAGAAAGCTATCCACTGCCATAGCTGAACCTCTAAGCATAATCTTTGAAAAATCTTTCAGGACCAGCTCCTTGCCAAAACTATGGTCACAAGCCATGGTCAGCCCCATCTTCAAAAAGGGAGACCCCAGACCTAGTTGAAAATTACAGACAAATCTCTTTATGCTGCATCACCTGTAAAGTCATGGAATCAATTATTAACCAATCCATCATCCATCACTTAGAAACAAACAACCTACTCTCCAATAAACAATTTGGTTTCAGGAAAAAACTATCATGTGTCAGCCTTCAAGATCTTCTACTACTGCTTTGCATCTTTTCTACTGATTTGCATCTTTTGGCTGCCATAAGTAATGGGGGGAGGAAGGGGGATATTATCTGGGAAGAGAGCTGGAGGTGTTACATTCTTGTGTTGTGTAAATGAGGAGTGGGGGGGAGTATAAATTCCTGCTCTTAAGTTTCTATTCCTCGCTTAGCTTTCTTTTCTCTGCGCAGCTGCAAATCTTTATCAAAATATGTCAATGTCAACGGACAGAGGCCTCATCACCACCTGAAGATGCCCACATGATCATATTCACAACTTTTAATTGGAAGAATCATTTGAACTATGAGGGGTGGGAACGTTTCCAACACTTTGTATATGTGATCTGCGCGCCTAATTTCTCAGATTCAGAATTCTACTGATGTTACCACTTCAAATTCAGTAAAAGTTATCTTTGCTCTAATCTAAAGAGTCTAAGTTTTCTTTCTTGAATTTTGAATGGAGCACCACATGACATTATTCTGAATCTCATCACCAGCCCACCCGGAGAAAATATCCAGTTTCTTCCGAGGGGGTTTGATCGTCATGTCATCTCCAGCTAGCGACCAAGAGGATTTGGGAGCTGTGGGGGGGCATCTTTGCTGATACCTTAGGTGCCCGCAGCTGAATTGCTAGCGGACCTTACCCTGGACGAGGTTCCAGCTGAGAAGCCCAGATGGTCGTTGGGAGTTGGCTGGAAGGATCCTGAAGAGCCCCCCCCTTCCTGGAGTCACCACTACCTGACGGCGTGGGAGAGAGGAGCCATGGCAAGAGAAGGAAAGGAGAGAATTGTTACTGGATCAAACCAGGCATCTCCTCAATGAAGCTTTTGGACAGCCCCACATCGCTCCAAGGTATGAAGGGGAAGGGGGAGCAAGTTCAGCCAGAGGCAACCAAGCTGCCCCCACCCCTATAATTCAGCCTGAGCCAGCGCAGCAGCCAGCTGCAGCCCCGAGGGCCCCAGCAGGAGGTGTGATCCCTAGAAGACGCAGAGCTCTCAAGCCGCCTCCGTTAGAAGTGAAATTTGGGGGAAATCCCAAAGACTTGGGTTTCTTCCTGGCACAAGTTTGGAGCTATATGGAAGAATACGGGGAAGAGTTCACCTCAGAAGCAGGCAAAGTGAGATGTGTTACCAGGGCCCTGGAGGGAATAGCTGCAGAGAGGATGGTGACTTTGTATAATGATAACTCCCCCAACTGCTGAACTATAACATATTCATGATCGTGCTGCGGGCAAGATTTGAGGACCCACTGGCGGAGCGAAAGGCCAGGATCAGGATGAAAACCATAAATCAAGGGAGGAGGTCAGTGGCCGACTACACCCAAGAGTTTAGACAGCTGGCGCGCCATATCCGAGGCTGGTCCCAGGGAGCCCTGATAGAAGCCTACAAAGATGGTCTAAATGAAGACGTATACTAGATGTGTATTTCCAGAAGGGACCCCAATGATTTGCAGCTGTGGTACTTGCTGGCAGAAGAAGTGGAAATAGATTTGACCCAAAGCAGATGCAGGGGGCTCTGGATGGAGCAAGCCACCCCCCCATGCTTCCAAGAGGCCCCAAAGCCTCTGAAGGGAGGAGTGATGGCAAGACCCAAATCCACTGCCTGCTTTCGATGTGGGAAGGAGGGCCACCGGATTGCGAACTGTGGGGTCAAGCTGGATCCAAAAGGGGCGCAGAGAGGAGGGAGGAAACCTGAAAAAACCCAGGCAGGCCTCACGAAACTGCGCTAAAGATGGGGAGGTTGTAGAGGTCGCCCCTCTAGGAGGAGAGGAGCTGGGACCTCCGACCTCCTCTGAAGAGAGTGAATCTGACTCCGAAGACGACTTCATGGTAAGTCCAAACAAGGGCCCCATGACCATTCCAGTAAAAGTGAGGGTACCCACTTCAGGGACTGAAAGGGAGATGCTAGCCTTGCTAGACTCTGGGTGCACGAGGTGTGTAATCAACATGAAAGTAGTTGAGGAAATGGGCATCAGACTGAAAACTTTAAAAATGCCCATAGCCTTTTGCCAATTGGATGGATCAGTGGCAGGAGGTTGCCCTGCACGTTTCATAATGGAACCCCTAGAAATGACCATGGGGGGGGGGCATAAAGAGACTCTGTGTCTTATTGTGGCCCCTGGGATGGAGCAACCATTAATACTGGGATTGCTATGGCTACGGAAGTGGAACCCTCATGTGAACTGGAGGAAGGGGTCATTGCGCATATGCACCAATCAGTGACTGGAAAGGGAGGGGCGATCCCAGCAGAAGCTTCAGAATCCGGTTGAGCTAGCCTCCACAGGTACCAAGGACTTGGAGGGGGAGGAAAGAATTCCAAAAGAATATTGGGACTTAAAGGAAGTGTTCAGTGAAAAAGCTTCAGATGAGCTTCCCCCTCATCGGTCAACAGATTGTAGTATTGAAATTTTACCTGGGGTGACGCTCCCGAAACTTTATTCGATGACACCACGGGAATTAGAAGAGCTGAGATCGTTTATTGATAAAAATTTGAAACGTGATTTCATTCAACCCGCTAGACCTTGGGTAGCGGCCCCAGTACTGTTCCGTGAAAAGAAAGATGGCTCCAAGCATTTGGTAGTGGACTATAGAAACCTGAATGCAATTTCCATGGAAAACGTGTACCCCCTCCCCCTGATGAAGGACATGCTAGCCCACCTGGCTAACGGGAAATTTTTCATGAAATTGGACTTGAGAGAAGCGTATTACCGAATCCGAATTGAAGAAGGAGATGAGTGGAAAACCGCTTTTAACTGCCCGATGGGTTGTTTCCAGTTCAACATTCTCCCATTTGGCCTACAAGGGGCTCCAGCCATATTCATGCAGATGACCAATCAGGTGCTACACGAACATTTATACAAGGGGTTTTTGGTTTACCTTGATGACATCTTTATCTACACGGAAACTTGGGATGAACATGTGAGACTGGTGCGTTCAGTGCTATAGAAACTGCGAGCCGCTAAACTGTATGCTAAACTGCCCAAATGTGAGTTCCATCCAGAGAAAATCGACTACTTGGGGTATCGCATTTCACACGAGGGCATCGAAATGGATCCAGGGAAGGTGCGGGCTGTGTTGGAGTGGGCCCCACCATGCACCCGAAAACAACTTCAAAGCTTCTTGGGATTTGCCAACTTTTACCGGCAATTCATCCCGTCTTTTGCTAAAATAGCAATGCCTATCACCAACCTCTTAAAAACTAAAGGGGAGGCGAAACCAAAGCCTAGCAAGCCGCTGGAGTGGTCCATGCAATGCCAAGCCGCCTTTGAAAAGCTGAAACGACTGTTCGCAGCAGAGCCAGTGCTAAAGCACCCAGACATGGATGCCCCTTTCGTGATCCAAGCCGATGTGAGTGATGTGTCCGTTGGAGCGGTCTTACTTCAAATTAATGAGAAGGGAACTTTACAACCCTGCGCCTACACCTCCCGTAAACTAACTGAAACCGAAAGGACGTGGGCCATCTGGAAAAAGAAAGCTTTTGCAGTTCGCTGGGCTCTATTGACATGGAGACATTTCTTGGAAGGAGCGAAACACCCGTTTGAGGTATGGACTGACCATAAGAATTTGGAGGCCTTAAAAATGCCTCAAAAACTGTCTCCTAAACAAGTTCGGTGGGCCCAGTATTTTAAGCGGTTTAACTTCTCACTGAAGTACATCCCGGAGGGGAGGAATTTTATGGCGGATGCTCTATCTAGACCGCCTCAATATAACAGTGTTTGTCAGGAAGTGATACGGCCGATTGTCTCAACCAAACAGCTAGCCGCCCCGGTGGTCACTAGAGCGCAAAAGAAGAAACAAGAAGTGGATTTATCGAGTGATTTGACGGCGCAATTAAAGGAGGCCCTAAAATTGGATGAATGGTTCCTGGCTCATTCGAATAACTGTACAATTAGAGATGGTTTGGCCTGGATGGGAGCAAAGTTGTATGTACCAGAGACATTGAGAAGCCAAATATTGCAACAAGCCCATGACTCTAAAGCGGCTGGTCACTTTGGATTCGTGAAAACCTTACACCTCGTTAAGCGACAATTCTGGTGGCCTACACTGAAGAAGGACATTGAAACTTATGTGGCTAGCTGCTCAGTCTGCGCCTTAGCAAAAAGGCCACCTGGTAAGCCAGCAGGGCTGTTACAAAATGTGGCTAGGTCAACAGCTCCTTGGAAGGAAATCTCTATGGACTTTATAGTAGAGTTACCCGAGAGTTCCAGAAACACAGTTATTTGGGTAGTAACCGATTTGTTTTCCAAACAAGCGCATTTCATACCTTGCTCTAAGATTCCCTCTGCAAAGTTGTTGGCTAAACTGTTTATACTACATATTTATAGACTGCATGGCATTCCTGAACGTATAATTTTTGACCGAGGGGTTCAATTCACCTCGAACTTTTGGAGGGAGTTCCTGAAATTAATAGGCTCCGCCCAGGGCTTAAGCTCCGCCCACCACCCCCAAACCAATGGGGCCTGTGAGAGGACTAACGCAGTGCTAGAACAATACCTCAGAGGTTACATAAATTATCAACAGGATAATTGGGCTGACTTATTGCCATTTGCCGAGGTGGCATACAACAATTCTGTTCATAGTAGTACCGGGTTCACCCCCTTTAAAGTGGCATCGGGACAAGACTTTGTACCCATACCTGAGCTTCCTCGTGAAAGACCTAACATCCAGTCGCTAGACGAATGGATATCTCAACTCCAACTTAACTGGCCAGTTGCCCATAAAGCATTAGATGACGCACATCAATCTCATAAGAAGTTTGCAGATAAAAAGAGAACTCCACAGAAGTCCTATCAAGTGGGTGACAAAGTTTTCCTGTCCACCAAATACTTACAAACCACTCAAAAGTCGAAGAAACTTGGTCCTAAATATGTAGATACCTTCTATCGGAGTTCAATTGAGAGTATATTATCCTACTGTCTCTGTGTATGGTTCTCGAGCTGCACAGTGGCAGAGAAAAAGGCAATTCAGAGGGTGATCAAGACGGCCCAAAACATCATTGGCTGCTCACTCCCCTCTTTGGAAGAACTGTATAGGAATAGACGTAAGAGGAAGATACTTAATATATTGAAAGACTCCTCTCATCCGGGACATCAGCTCTTTGAACTATTACCATCGAGAAGGAGATTTAGGGTATTAAGAACAAGGACGACCAGATTTAAGAACAGTTTTTATCCAAGTGCAGTTTTGAGTTTGAATGCAGGGTCATAAGATTTTTGTGGAATTAAATGGCTGAGAGTAATGGGGTATTTACATTTTTAAATTGCATAGAGATGATTGTATGGTTGGTTGTGTTTAGTTTAATTTTTTTTCTTTTTAGTGGTGTTTGTCCAGTTTTTACTTTGTGGAAGAGCACCTCATTTTGTTGCACCCGCTTGCGAGTGTAATGACAAATAAATTCTTATGTCTTATGTCTTACGATTGAACGGATTGTAAATCCTGTGACAGTCCAATTGACACTACCAAAAACTCTTTGACGAATTCATCTGGTTTTCCATGTTAGTTTGTTGAAACCTGAACACACTTCTGGTCTGAGACCAGCCCAGACTGTTCCTCCTATACCATTGCTGATTGAAGGTGAACAATATTTTGAAGTTAAAGAAATTTTGGACTCTCGAAAATGGAGGGGTCGCCTCCAATACCTCGTAGCTTAGAAACATTTCCCATCTTCCCAAGCTGAGTGGGTCAATGAAAAGGATGTTAGAGCCCCTAAGCTGATCAAAACTTTCGCACAAAGTATCCTGATAAACCCTAGAAATGTATTTGATTATTAATCAATATCTTTTATGTTGTTCTCTCTTGCAGGACTAACGTCTTTTTTCTAGGAGGGCCGAATGTCAGCCTTCAAGATCTTCTACTACTGCTTTGCATCTTTTGGCTGCCATAAGTAATGGGGGGGAGGAGGGGGATATTGTCTGGGAAGAGAGCTGGAGGTGTTACATTCTTGTGTTGTGTAAATGAGGAGTGGGGGAGTATAAATTCCTGCTCTTAAGTTTCTATTCCTCGCTTAGCTTTCTTTTCTCTGCGCAGCTGCAAATCTTTATCAAAATATGTCAAGGTCAACGGACAGAGGCCTCATCACCACCTGAAGATGCCCACATGATCATATTCACAACTTTTAATTGGAAGAATCATTTGAACTATGAGGGGTGGGAATGTTTCCAACACTTTGTATATGTGATCTGCGCACCTAATTTCTCAGATTCAGAATTCTACTGATGTTACCACTTCAAATTCAGTAAAAGTTATCTTTGCTCTAATCTAAATAGTCTAAGTTTTCTTTCTTGAATTTTGAATGGAGCACCACCTGACATCATGTAATCTGCAACTCTTACACTGCAAAAACATATGGACTACACAACTCGATCAGGGCAAAGGAATAGACACAATCTACATAGACTTCTGTAAAGCCTTTGATTCAGTGGTACACAACAAACTACTCTTAAAACTAAAATCTTACGGTATCTCTGGACACCTGCATAACTGGATAAAAGCATTCCTGTCTAACAGACAACAAATGGTCAAAATTGGGAGAGTCCTATCAAATTCTGTACCTGTTAACAGTGGTGTCCCCCAAGGCAGTGTTCTAGGACCAACTCTCTTCATACTCTACATAAATGACCTCTGTGATCATATCAAGAGCAACTGCGTTCTCTTCGGTGATGATGTAAAGTGATTCAACACCACAGACAATACTGCTACCCTTCAAAAAGACCTTGACTATGTATCAGAATGGTCAAACAAATGGCAACTTCAAATCTCAACAAATAAATGCTCTGTCCTACATATTGGCAAAAAAATATCAAGCTGAATAGTCAAGACCTTCTTGATGATCCAAACTCTGTCAAGGATCTTGGTGCTAGAGCCTAATGATCTAAGTGCTAGAGCCCACTATAACTACATAGCCAAAAAGGCATTAAGAGTTGTTAACCTAATCTTACGTAGCTTTTTCTCTGGTAATATTACACTAATAACTAGAGCATAGAAAACAGTTGCGAGATCAATACTCAAATACATCTCATCAGTCTGGAACCCACATTATGTATCTGATATTAACACAGTTGAGAAAGTCCAGAAATATTTCACAAGAAGAGTTCTCCACTCCTCTACTCGTTGCAGAATACCTTATGCCACCAGACTCGAAATTCTAGACCTGGAAAACCTAGAACTACGCCTCCTTCGATCTGATCTAAGTATAATATATAAAATCATACATTGCAATGTCCTACCTGTCAACGAATACTTCAGCTTCAACCATAACAACACAATAGCAAACAATAGACACAAACTCAAGGTTAATTGCACCAAACTTGATTGCAGGAAATACGACTTCAGCAACAGAGTGGTCAATGTCTGGAATACTCTACCTGACTCTGTGGTTTCTTCCCCAAACCCCAAAAACTTTAACCTTAGACTTTCTACTATTGACCTCACCCCTTTCCTTAGAGGTCTGTAGGGAGCTTGCATAAGCACACCAACATGCCTACCATCCCTGTCCTATTGTTTCTCCAGTCCCCTAATCATCCTGGTTGCTCTTCTCTGTACTTTTTCTAGAGTCTCAACATCTTTTTTATAATGTGGTGAGCAAAACTGGATGCAGTACTCTAGGTGTGATCTTACTAAGGCTTTATAGAGTGATATTACTACTTCCCTTTATCTTGATTGTATCCCTCTGTTAATACAATTTAGGTTTGCATTAGCTTTTTTGGCTGCTGCTGCACACTGCTGGCTCATATTTAGCTGGTTGTCCACTAAGACTCCAAGATCCCTCTCACAGCTACTGCTATTGAGCCTGGTTTCACCCAGCCTATATGTGTACTTTTGGTTTTTCTTGCCTAAGTGTAGGACTTCACTTTTCTCTACATTGAATTTCATTTTGTTAGATATGGCCCAGTGTTCTAGTCTGTCAAGATCCATCTGGATCTTGAGCCTATCTTCTTGGTTAGCTATTCCTGCCAGCTTAGTATCATCTGCAAATTTTGTAAATTCCCCTTCTATTTCCTCATCTAAGTCGTTAATGAAGATATTGAAGTGTCCTGGGCCTAAGACTGAACCTTGTGGCACCCCACTGTTTACTTTCCTCCATGTAGACTTAGACCCATTAAGGACTACTCATTGAGTACGGTTTGTCAGCCAGTTGCGAGTCCATCTAGTGGTGGTGCTATCTATCTCACTTTTTCTAGCTTACTAAGAAGTAGGTTGTAGTCTACTTTGTCGAATGCCTTGCTGAAATCCAAATGTATATTATGTCCACAGTATTTTGCTGGTCTACTAATTTAGTCACTGTGTTGAAGAATGAAATAAGATTGGTTTGGCATGATCTGTTCTTAGCAAACCCACACTGACTGCAAGTTATTACTTTACTTGTTTCTAGATGTTGGCAGATCTGTTTTTTTATTATGTTTTCCAGTATCTTCCCGTGTATTGATGTTAAGCTGATTGGTCTATAGTTTCCTGGGTCTGTTTTTTTTCCTTTTTTGAAGATGGGAACCACATCTGCTTTTTTCCAGTCCTCTGGTAGTTCTCCGGTGCTCCAGGATTTTTGAAAGATATGGTGCAGTGGTTCTGAGATGACCTCTGCCAGCTCCTTTAAAACTCTGGGATGTAATCCATCAGGCCCCGGTGATTTGTTTTCATCAAGATCAGACAGGTGTTCTCTTACCATTTTTTTGTGTGCTTATTTTAACTTTTATTTCTGGTCTGTCTTTTACAGTTATGTTTTTGGTGGGTTGAGCTATAGTTTCTTTTTGCGTGAAGACTGATGCAAAGAATGAGTTAAGCAATTCTGCTTTCTCTGTGTTGCCTGTTACTTCCTTGCCGTCTTCTCTCTTTAGTGGACCAACTGTTTCCTTGATTTTTTTCTTGTTATTTATATGTTGGAAGAAACTTTTTTTATTATCTTTGACTTTTGTTGCAAGTCTTTGTTTGTTCTTAGCCTTTGCTATCCTGACTTCGTCTTTGCAGATTCTGGCTATCTGCTGATATTCTGCCTTAGTTGTATGTCTTTCTTTCCATTTTTTGTACTTGTCCTTTTTTCTTTCAATTTCCCAAAGAGATCATTGTGCAGCTATGCTGGTTTCTTCTTGGATTTCTTGTTTTTCTTTCTCAGTGGCATTGTGCTGGTCTGGGCTTCTATGATCATACTTTTTAGAGTTTCCCAAGATTCTTGAGTTGTTTTCCCCTTTAGGATTTTCATCCATGGAATATTTCCCAAGTTCTCTCTGAGTTTATTGAAATCAGCTCTTTTAAAATCCAAGACTCAGGTGTCATTATGTTCTGTTGCTTGTGTTTGTGTTATGTTGAATTCTAGTATGACATGGTCACTCTCACCCAAGGTTCCTGCAGTTTCAACTCCCTCTATCACTTCTTCTCTGTTTGTAAGAATTAAGTCCAGTATGGCTGTCCCTCTAGTTTCACCCTCTACCTTTTGGACAACAAAATTGTCAGCTAGGTTGGTAAGGAACTTATTTGATTTCTCACTTGGTGCAGAATTAGTTTTCCAAATGATATCAGGATAATTGAAGTCTCCCATTACTATTGTTGTGTGTTTCCTGCATATGTTTGTTAGTTGGCTGACAAAAAGGACATCTATTTTTTCTGCTTGATTGGGTGGCCTATAATATACGCCTATGGCCATGTCATTCTTTTTTTCTTTTATATTGACCCATATGCATTCTTGGAGGTTTTCATTTTTGATTTCATGCATTTCTGTAGCAATATAGTGGTCCTTTACATACAGTGCAACTCCACCTCCCATTTTATGGGTCTGTTTTTTTTAATAGTTTGTATCCTTCTACCAGTATATTCCAGTCATGGGTTTCATCCCACCAAGTTTCTGTTATTCCAACTATATTATATTTACCTTCATGTATTCGTAGTTTGAGTTCACCCTGTTTGTTCCCCAGACAGACCGGTCAGTCTCCAATCCCATGTTGCCCCAAAAACTGGCTGTCAGCCTTCCAGATCTTCTCCTAATGCTTTGCATCTTTTGGCTGCCATAAGTAATGGGGGGAGGAGGGGGGATAATGTCTGGGAAGAGAGCTGGAGGTGTTACATTCTTGTGTAAATGAGGAGTGGGGGGGGGGGCAGTATAAATTCCTGCTTAAGTTTCTATTTCTCGCTTAGCTTTCTTTTCTCTGCGCAGCTGCAAACCTTTATCAAAATATGCCAAGGTCAACGGACAGAGGCCAGGAGGATCTGGGAGCTGTGGGGGGGCAATCTTTGCTCATACCGGAGGTGCCAGCAGCTGAATTGCTAGCGGAGCTTACCCTGGAAGAGGTTCCAGCTGTGAAGCCCAGATGGTCATTGGGAGTTGGCTGGAAGGATCCCAAAGAGCCCCCCCCTCCTGGAATCACCACTACCCGACAGCATGGGAGAGAGGAGCCATGGCAAGAGAGGAAAAGGAGATAATTTTTACTGGATCAAGCCAGGCATCTCCTCAATGAGGCATTTGGACAACCCCACGCTGCACCAAGGTATGAAGGGGAAGGGGGAGCAAGCTCAGCCAGAGGCAGCCAAGCTGCCCCCACCCCCATAATTCAGCCTGAGCCAGCGCAGCAGCCAGCTGCAGCCCCGAGGGCCCCAGCAGGAGGTGTGATCCCTAGAAGACGCAGAGCTCTCAAGCCGCCTCCGTTAGAAGTGAAATTTGGGGAAATCCCAAAGACTTGGGTTTCTTCCTGGCACAAGTTTGGAGCTATATGGAAGAATACGGGAAGAGTTCACCTCAGAAGCAGGCAAAGTGAGATGTGTTACCAGGGCCCTGGAGGGAATAGCTGCAGAGAGGATGGTGACTTTGTATAATGATAACTCCCCCCAACTGCTGAACTATAACATATTCATGATCGTGCTGCGGGCAAGATTTGAGGACCCACTGGCGGAGCGAAAGGCCAGGATCAGGATGAAAACCATAAATCAAGGGAGGAGGTCAGTGGCCGACTACACCCAAGAGTTTAGACAGCTGGCGCGCCATATCCGAGGCTGGTCCCAGGGAGCCCTGATAGAAGCCTACAAAGATGGTCTAAATGAAGACGTATACTAGATGTGTATTTCCAGAAGGGACCCCAATGATTTGCAGCTGTGGTACTTGCTGGCAGAAGAAGTGGAAATAGATTTGACCCAAAGCAGATGCAGGGGGCTCTGGATGGAGCAAGCCACCCCCATGCTTCCAAGAGGCCCCAAAGCCTCTGAAGGGAGGAGTGATGGCAAGACCCAAATCCACTGCCTGCTTTCGATGTGGGAAGGAGGGCCACCGGATTGCGAACTGTGGGGTCAAGCTGGATCCAAAAGGGGCGCAGAGAGGAGGGAGGAAACCTGAAAAACCCAGGCAGGCCTCACGAAACTGCGCTAAAGATGGGGGAGGTTGTAGAGGTCGCCCCTCTAGGAGGAGAGGAGCTGGGACCTCCGACCTCCTCTGAAGAGAGTGAATCTGACTCCGAAGACGACTTCATGGTAAGTCCAAACAAGGGCCCCATGACCATTCCAGTAAAAGTGAGGGTACCCACTTCAGGGACTGAAAGGGAGATGCTAGCCTTGCTAGACTCTGGGTGCACGAGGTGTGTAATCAACATGAAAGTAGTTGAGGAAATGGGCATCAGACTGAAAACTTTAAAAATGCCCATAGCCTTTTGCCAATTGGATGGATCAGTGGCAGGAGGTTGCCCTGCACGTTTCATAACGGAACCCCTAGAAATGACCATGGGGGGGGGGGCATAAAGAGACTCTGTGTCTTATTGTGGCCCCTGGGATGGAGCAACCATTAATACTGGGATTGCTATGGCTACGGAAGTGGAACCCTCATGTGAACTGGAGGAAGGGGTCATTGCGCATATGCACCAATCAGTGACTGGAAAGGGAGGGGCGATCCCAGCAGAAGCTTTAGAATCCGGTTGAGCTAGCCTCCACAGGTACCGAGGACTTGGAGGGGGAGGAAAGAATTCCGAAAGAATATTGGGACTTAAAGGAAGTGTTCAGTGAAAAAGCTTCAGATGAGCTTCCCCCTCATCGGTCAACAGATTGTAGTATTGAAATTTTACCTGGGGTGACGCTCCCGAAACCGAAACTTTATTCGATGACACCACGGGAATTAGAAGAGCTGAGATCGTTTATTGATAAAAATTTGAAACGTGATTTCATTCAACCCGCTAGACCTTGGGTAGCGGCCCCAGTACTGTTCCGTGAAAAGAAAGATGGCTCCAAGCATTTGGTAGTGGACTATAGAAACCTGAATGCAATTTCCATGGAAAACGTGTACCCCCTCCCCCTGATGAAGGACATGCTAGCCCACCTGGCTAACGTGAAATTTTTCATGAAATTGGACTTGAGAGAAGCGTACTACCGAATCCGAATTGAAGAAGGAGATGAGTGGAAAATTGCTTTTAACTGCCCGATGGGTTGTTTCCAGTTCAACGTTCTCCCATTTGGCCTACAGGGGGCTCCAGCCGTATTCATGCAGATGATCAACCAGGTGTTACATGAACATTTATACAAGGGGTTTTTGGTTTACCTTGATGACATCCTTATCTACACGGAAACTTGGGATGAACATGTGAAACTGGTGCGTTCAGTACTACAGAAACTGTGAGCCGCTAAATTGTATGCTAAACTGTCCAAATGTGAGTTCCATCAAGAGAAAATTGACTATTTGGGGTATCACATTTCACACGAGGGCATCGACATGGATCCAAGGAAGGTGTGGGCTGTGTTGGAGTGCCCCCGCGCACCCGAAAACAACTTCAAAGCTTCTTGGGATTTGCCAACTTTTACCGGCAATTCATCCCGTCTTTTGCTAAAATAGCAATGCCTATCACCAACCTCTTAAAAACTAAAGGGGAGGCAAAACCAAAGCCTAGCAAGCCGCTGGAGTGGTCCATGCAATGCCAAGCCGCCTTTGAAAAACTGAAACGACTGTTCGCAGCAGAGCCAGTGCTAAAGCACCCAGACATGGATGCCCCTTTCGTGATCCAAGCCGATGCGAGTGATGTGGCCATTGGAGTGGTATTACTTCAAATTAATGAGAAGGGAACTTTACAACCCTGCGCCTACACCTCCCATAAACTAACTGAAACCGAAAGGAGGTGGGCCATCTGGGAAAAGAAAGCTTTTGCAGTTCGCTGGGCTCTATTGACATGGAGACATTTCTTGGAAGGAGCAAAACACCCGTATGAGGTATGGACTGACCATAAGAATTTGGAGGCCTTAAAAACACCTCGAAAACTGTCTCCCAAACAAGTTCAGTGGGCCCAGTATTTTAAGCGGTTTAACTTCTCACTGAAGTACATCCCGGGGGGAGGAATTTTATGGTGGATGCTCTATCTAGACTGCCTCAATATAACAGTGTTTGTCAGGAAGTGATACGGCCAATTGTCTCAACCAAACAGCTAGCCGCCCCGGTGGTCACTAGAGCTCAAAAGAAGAAACAAGAAGTGGATTTATCGAATGATTTGACGGCGCAATTAAAAGAGGCCCTAAAACTTGATGAATGGTTCCTGGCTCATTCGAATAACTGTACAGTTAGAGATGGTTTGGCCTGGATGGGAGCAAAGTTGTATGTACCAGAGACACTGAGAAGCCAAATATTACAACAAGCTCATGACTCTAAAGCGGCTGGTCACTTTGGATTTGTGAAAACCCTACACCTCGTTAAGCGACAATTCTGGTGGCCTATGTTGAAGAAGGACATTGAAACTTATGTGGCTAGCTGCTCAGTTTGCGCCTCAGCAAAAAGGCCTCCTGGTAAGCCAGCAGGGTTGTTACAAAATGTGGCTAGGCCAACGGCTCTGTGGAAGGAAATCTCTATGGACTTTATAGTAGAATTACCCGAGAGCACCGGAAACATGGTTATTTAGGTAGTAACCGATTTGTTTTCCAAACAAGCGCATTTCATACCTTGCTCTAAGATTCCCTCTGCAAAATCGTTGGCTAAACTGTTTATACTACATATCTATAGACTGCATGGCATTCCTGAACGTATAATTTCTGACCGAGGGGTTCAATTTACCTCGAATTTTTGGAGGGAGTTCCTGAAGTTAATAGGCTCCACCCAGGGCTTAAGCTCCGCCCACCATCCCCAAACCAATGGGGCCTGTGAGAGGACTAACGCAGTGCTAGAACAATACCTCAGATGTTACATAAATTATCAACAGGATAATTGGGCTGACCTATTGCCATTTGCCGAGGTGGCATACAACAAGTAGTACTGGGTTCACCCCCTTTAAAGTGGCGTCAGGACAAGACTTTGTACCCATACCTGAGCTTCCTCGTGAAAGGCCTAACATCCAGTCACTAGACGAATGGATATCTCAACTCCAACTTAACTGGCCAGTCGCTCGTAAAGCATTAGATGATGCACATCAATCTCATAAGAAGTTTGCAGATAAAAAGAGAACTCCACAGAAGACCTATCAAGTGGGTGACAAAGTTTTCCTGTCCACCAAATACCTACAAACCACTCAAAAGTCGAAGAAACTTTGTCCTAAATATGTGGGTCCTTTCACGATTGAGCGTATTGTAAATCCTGTGACAGTCCAATTGAAACTACCAAAAACTCTTTGACAAATTCATCCGGTTTTCCATGTTAGCTTGTTGAAACCTGAACACACTTCTGGCCTGAGACCAACCCAGACTGATCCTCCTATACCATTGCTGATTGAAGGGGAACAACATTTTGAAGTCAAAGAAATTTTGGACTCTCGAAAATGGAGGGGTCGCCTCCAATACTTCTTCCCAAGCTGAGTGGGTCAATGAAAAGGATAGAGCCCCTAATCTGATCAAAGACTTTCGCACAAAGTATCCTGATAAACCCTAGAAATGTATTTGATTATTAATCAGTATATTTTATGTTTTTCTCTCTTGCAGAACTAACGTCTTTTTTTCTAGGAGGGCCAAATGTCAGCCTTCAAGATCTTCTACTACTGCTTTGCATCTTTTGGCTGCCATAAGTAACGGGGGAGGAGAGGGACTAATGTCTGGGAAGAGAGCTGGAGGTGTTACATTCTTGTGTTGTGTAAATGAGGAGTGGGGGGGAGTATAAATTCCTGCTTAAGTTTCTATTTCTCGCTTAGCTTTCTTTTCTCTGCGCAGCTGCAAATCTTTATCAAAATATGTCAAGGTCAACGGACAGAGGCCTCATCACCACCTGAAGATGTCCACATGATCATATTCAGAACTTTTAATTGGAATAATCTTTTGAACTATGGGGGGTGGGAACAATTCCATCACTTTGTATATCTGATTTACGCGCCTTATTTCTCAGATTCAGAATCCTACCGATGCTACCACTTCATTTTCAGTAAAATATATCTTTTCTCTAATCTATGGAGTCTAAGTATTTCTTTCTTGAATTTTGAATGGAACACTGGCTGACACTGGCAGGCAAGACTTCTGGGTCCAACAAAAGGAATGCTGGAGGGACTTCCTCCACTCCCACTTTTGGGGCTGGGAAATTCAAGTGAGGCATGTGCTGCAGCCTCACCACCCCCCTCCAGCTGGCAGCTCAGGGCTAGGCAGCTTCGGTTTGGCTTTCCTGACTGCCTGAAACTTTACCTTCCTCCCGCAGCTGGCTGCCAGGGAAAGCAAGCCAGGGCTGAGCCATTGTTGTCCCTGGGCTCCCTGCCACCCCACATCTCACCCTTGTCACAAGATCCCTGCAGTCACCATGTGTTTTTTTCATGTAGCTGGACTTGAGCAACACTAAAAAAAAGACGTGGCACCTATAGGCAAGTGAGCAACTGGGCAACCAGGTTGGGGGTATGGCAAGCCAGGGGTCACCACCGGTTCGGCGACCAATGCCAAATCACTGCTAATGGTTCGCCTGAACCGGTGCGAACCGGTTGAATACCACCTATGATTTCAGGCATCACTGCTAGAAGGGGGAGTTGCAGAGAGGGGGAGGAAGAGGAGTAAGAATAACCTGATGTTGGAAACAACTTCCCAACTGCAACCCTCATGGCATCTGAACAGAAGGAGTGCTAGGCTGGGTTGGATGGATGGACCTTTAAGTCCTACTTTGAGGACATGAGAATATCCATTGCAGTTGAAGGGATCTTTTTCTACACAATGGTCCATTGGCCTTTCTTATATCAGGTGAGGCCCACACATGTCACCTGTATTGAACAGGTGAGCCATGTAGCCACTGCTCCTTCCTGGATCCTGGATTATACAACAAGGTCCTGGGTTGCAAAGCCTGTTTGCATGTTGGCATCAGAAATTGTACCATGACTGAGCCAGAAGAGGGAAACAACAACCCAGATGAATATAGAGAACAAGGATCATTGCCAAAGGATATAAAAGGATTTAAAATAGAGACATTGACAACAGAGACAACAAATAAAAAGACAAAGCATCCAAGATTAAGAAGAAGGGGAAGAAATTATATAAGAAGAAATCCCAAAAAAGAGAACTGGAAAGGGTGGGGGAAAACCTGGCTGACAGGCAGAGGGGAATAAATCTAATGCCAGAAGGAAAAAAGAAGAAAGACCAGGGAAACTTAGAAAAAGGAAAGCTGGCTAAAATTAAAAGAAATAATAAAGCGGAAAAAATTAGAGATAAGGGTGAGGGATTCTATAAGGAGGATGTCACAGGGGAATGTATACAGTTGAATATTTAATGGATAATGTATAATGAGAATACTTTATTTTGATTAAAGCAGGGGAATGAAAAATTATTAAATTATATAGACTGAGGGGATATTATATAGTTTGGGGGAAGTTAGGCAGGGAAGTTAGCCTGTTAACCTATTCCAGTCCCACTCGCACACACATTAGCAGTTTAAGGACTTTATTTTTTCATCTCTATATTTATCAATGGAAATAAAATAGAAAAAGAAAAAGGAAAAAGTGCAAGATTCAGCAGTAACAACAATGACAAAATGTGTACAGAAAAGAAGAAAAGAAAAAGAAAGACCCCAACAGGCAACATTAAACATAAATAAAAGGAAAGAAAGAAAGAAAGAAAGAAAGAAAGAAAGAAAGAAAGAAAGAAAGAAAGAAAGAAAGAAAGAAAGAAAGAAAGAAAACAAAAGAAAGACCCAAACACCCAACATTAAACATATAAAACACCTACCTTGGCTGGGTGCTGAAAAGTAAAAGTTTTTAAAAAATCAATTGATCGATTCTCTTCATCTTACACAATGGATCTGTCAATAGTTGTAAGCTTTCTCACAAAACAGTTATAAACTTTAACACAAAAAATATATTATAACAACAAATATTTCAGATGAGGAGGACCCTATCTAATAATCAAATCAACCCAGCATTTAATATTTATATAGAAAAGAAAAGAAAAAATATATAAAATAGTCAACAGCTTAACCCAAACATTACACTAGATTTCAAATCCCTCTGTTCACCATCTGCTATTGGGGTTGAAACGTGGAAAGTCCATAAAAGGTTTCCAGTCTCTTATAAAGCCGTCTAGTCCATCATCTCTAATCATTTTGACATCTCTGCCAATTCAGTCTATTTTAAAATCCATTCTTCAACAGCATCTCCTCTCCTTTCCATTGCGAGGGCTTAAGGACTTTAGTGAGGCACTCTGACCTCTTGGCGTTATTCCCCAAGAGCCCACCAAATTTGAACTTCTATTGGACTTCTACTGGATCCCTCTTCCAGAGTCCCCCCAATGCCCTCCATGCTGGTACAGGACACAAATGGACCCTCATGATTTGAAGTTGGGGCAATGCGAGGGCAGCATCACTCATGCAGGATGTCCCTTCCAATCCTTTCACTCAGGGTACAATTTCTTTCCTTTTTTTTGGTATAAAAGTTTTTTATTTTTTTATTTTTACACATCTCTTCATGTGAGCAACATGATTACGGGTTATAACACTTGTACATAGTCATACTCTCATTTGCATTAATCTTATATAATATCATCTCATATGATTATCCATTACACTCATCTTTAAATAAATTTGCATTTCATATTTCAATTCATTAATTCAATATCAATATCATTTCATCCACACATAAATTTTCAGTTTTTTATCCTCTATTATTTCCATTTTCAGCTTACCACCTATTTTATTTTACATTACATATTGGATCAACAACACCCTAGCAGAACGTGCAACGGCAGTCAAGCAGACAGAGGGTGTGTGTGAGATAAAGCGTTGTTGTAGCTTTACAATCAGTAAGACAGATACACTGTGCAATTAAATAGTTTTTATTCCAGCAAGAGTTATAGCATAGTCAAAGCAGTCCATATGTCATACACTAAGTTCAGACAGTCCAAGGGTTATTCAGTTTGCAAAAGTCCAGTGTAGAAAATAGGTCGTTCAACTCACAAACAATCAGTCCAATGATGTATCTCTTTTGCAGTCAGAGATATGAAGCAAAATCAAACCTTCTTTTCTTCTCTCAGCAAACGTACACAGCAATCACCATCAATCCTTCTCTGTCAGCATTCCAGTAAAAGCCGGCGAACAGTGAGCTCTCTTGCTCCCTCTTATGGCGATTTACAACCGCACCCAAAATACTTGGCTTACAGTTTAAAGTGACACACACATTTAAACTAACTAACATATATTATATTTAGCCAAACTAAGTTAGGTAAATAATGTTATCCCTAACATTCTCCCCTTTTGGGTAACATCATAATATATATCTTTATTTACAATTTCAACCCATATTTTTCACAATTCTCCTTGTGCCTTATTGCACCTTGGGCTTTTGTAAATCCATCTGCAATATTTTCTTCAGTTATGCAGTACTCCAATCTTATCAGACTACTCTTCACAGATTGTCTAACATTCAAATATCTAAGGTCAGTGTGCTTAGATCTAGTCTTTACAGCAATATTTGTAGCCAACCGTATGGCTTCTTGTTTGTCCTCATACACAACAATGGCATTCTTAACAGTTACTCCCATATCTAACAATAACTGTTTATACAGAATTATATCAGTACATAGTAATGATAAACATGAAAATTCTGCCTCCATTGTGGACATACTAATATGTTGCTGTCTAACAGACTTCCAACCAATCAGTGTTTTACCTAATAGTATAGCCATACCAGAAGTTGATTTTCTTGTTTTTATATCTGTTGCAAAACTTGCATCAGCATATGCACTCAAAATCAAATCATCTTTTGGCTCTAAATACAATGCATAATTCATTGTCTTCTTAAGATACCTTAATATACGCTTTAGCGCTTGCCAGTGACGTTCATTTGGTTCAGCACTAAATCTTGCCAGTTGATTAACTCCATATGCAATATCTGGCCTTGACCAATTACTTATATATGATAAGCTTCCTATCAATGACTGATAAATAGTCTTATCAAATTTTGAACTCTGAGCATCAGTACGACAAAATTCCTGACTCATTGGAGTCTTTGCCGGTTTACACAGTTCCATTTTATACATTTTGAGCAATTGGTATATTTTATCTACTTGTGATATCTTAAATCCACTATTGGTTTTGTCTATTGTCAATCCTAAATACTGTCTGATTTCTCCTAAATGCTTTAATTTTATTCTCTTACTTAATAATGATATAATCTCACTAGCTTCATTATTAGTCTTAGTTATTAAAGCAATATCATCTGTAAACAACAATAATAATGATATCTTTCCATTTGTCTCTTTCTTAAATAAACATGGATCAGCTAAACCTGCCTTAAATCCAATATTGTTTAGCTCTTTTACAATATATTGGTTCCATTCATAACCAGATTGTTTCAATCCATAGAGACTCTTATTCAGTTTCCAATAGTCAATATTATTTTCACCATCCTTAATACCTACTGGTTTTCTTAAATATATAGTGTGCTGCAATGGTGCATGCAGATAGGCAGTTTCCACATCTAAATGGTTAACTATATAATTCTTCTTAGCTGCCCACACTAACGCTGCTCTTAAAGTTGTAGCCTTTAAATTTGGTGCAAATACCTCATCATAATCACATGCCGTTTGATTACATCCTTGAGCTACCAACCTTGCCTTATGGGTAACAGTCCCATTCTTACCAGTTTTTAACTTAAATATCCATTTGCAACCAATGGACTTTTCACC